>NW_008614245.1:267348-308053 GCF_000691845.1 Merops nubicus | reverse complement strand
CCCGACCGCCCCCGGCCCTGTGCGGGCGGAGATTGCTCCCCTCCTCCGGGAGGGAAGGAGAGACCTTCCCGCGGCAGGCACGGAACTGGCTGAGGCCGCTCATGCACTCGAGCAGGGGATGAAGCCTGGCCGGGGTAACCGCCTAAACGCAAAGCATCTCCCGAGATGCTCCTCACGTAGTAATTGCATCTTCTAACACGGTTTCTGTGGGCTTCCACGTCTGCAACGTCATTGCTGAAGGGTAGGGGTGACTAGCTGAGCTTCACATCGTGTGTTCAGTTCACTCACTGGTCTGAGACAGGTGCAAGGTGGCTTCCAGTGGCTGTATTCCTGCCTTAATACTCCTATCTGAAAAGGCCCAGTGGAGATGGCCCAGAGAAAGGTGGGCTGTGACTCGGAACAGTTTGGGGACCCATTAAAATTGTGACCCAAATCAGAGTAAAGGTAAAAGACAAGCAAGCAAGAATACAAAATATTCTCCCATATAGGTATCCATAATTTTTTTCTAAATGTAAGCTGAAGTCAGTATTCCCTCAAGCAGGAGAATTGACAGTTCTCATCCTTGTCATCAGAAGCTGAGCATACAGCTGTCAGCATGGTGTAATGCTCTCGTTATCTCTGTGGTGATGGAACTGACAGTCGTATTCTGCATTATAAATCTAGTTGTGAACAATGTTCCTGTTGTATGTAAAGGAATATTCATGAGTGCAAACGTGCTTTTCATTCTTAAAGTTCCTAAAGCATCTTTGTGCCTTCTTGTTGTAAGTTACTTCAGCCTTTTATTTGTTGTTTTTTTACTAAGGATCATCTTTCTGTTTGCACAGAGTCATGTTTGCATAAAACACCAAAGAGATCACTGAGTAGGAAATCCCGAATACCCACATTCAGCTCTCCTGTTAACGACACTGACATACAGCAAGAAATCTTTTGGGATCCCCAGTCACCAATCGAACGCAGACTAGGTAATATTTAACACCACCAGACTTTGGGGCACCTGTGTGAGGCGTGAGTGGGACTGTACTAAAAGTTACCCCATCTTTTGAAAAAAGGTCCCTTTCTGTTAACGTGGTTGGGTTGTTGGGCTTATTTTTTATTAAAAACTCATGAATTATTCAATATATGTGTTCTGGTTTTAACACATATGTCTGAGTTATTTGAGATGTACTGCACTTGTTTTGCAAGTTTTAAGAAGGTTTTTTGTGTTTTTTCATAGGCAATGGGAAAACCAAACCATCTGCCAGTAGCTGTGCAGTAGAAATTTCAGAAATTGTTAATCGTATTGCTCCTCAGGTAATGGTTATTTTCTAAAACAATGCTCTGAATATGCAGTAATTGGATAGAGTAGTGAAGTCCCCATTTTAGTTACAGTATCTCAGAGAACTGGGTGTGGAGAGAAGTAGATAAAACTGGATTTACAAATGCTGTAAAAAAAAAAAAATGATGTATTAAGAAAGTGGATTTGCAGAAGCTCCAGTTCACAAAGTTTTACTTTCAGAATACAAGTTATTGCCCCCGGTCTTAGGAATTCTGTTGTGTTTATTCATCCTTAATCACTCATCTCTTTAATGGTGAGAATTTCTTCAAATACTGGATTTAATTGGAAGTTGTATTAAACATTTTGGGTGGTCTTGAATGTCTCCTAAGTACAAGAACAAGACTCAGATCAGAGAGAGACTCCACAATAATATAAACACAGTAACACTGCTTCATTATTCTAAATGATTTGCCTTTTTACCCTAAGATCTATGCTTCTGGTGTTTCCTTCTTGCTGTGAACCTGATGCCCACAGCCCAGAAAGTGAAAAGAAGAGCATTGGCTTACTGTTTTCTTTTTATTAAGTGCAAGAGGAGAACATGTCATACTTAAACCAGTTCCGTAGTATTTAGCTTGCAAAATACACCGTTTACTGGGCCATTTAAAATTTACTTACTATTTGGCATATTTGTGAGAAATTATACTTAAGAATAGGAAAATCACTGATAAGTGATGCCACTTCCTTTTTAAATTATTACAGCCCTGCCATAAATGTAAATAATATAAGGATTTGCAACTATCTGTTGCTCATATGTTTTTTTTTCTATAAATAAGAATAACAAAAAATTTACAATGAAAATTAAAACCTGCTTAAAACTACCCTGGTGGTTAGTAAAGTTCAGATTACTTTTATTGGCTTACCTGTAGTAATTTCCCACATCTTGTGGCTCTGGCTTTTAGACAATTTACCACTGCAGTATTTTTGTCTTTTAGATTTCAGAATTCAAATCCAAGCCTGAACTTTGAAGTCTTGAAACAACTTCATTTAGTTTCTAAATGTCACTTATTTCTGTTTAAAGACTCCTTGTATAAATGAGTTGTAATGGAAAGAAGAATGTTGTAATGGAAGAAGTCAGATTTTTTTTCCTGGATGCATACAGAACATGATTTCTTTCAGATTCTCTGTTTTGTTAATGCTGCTTTAAATAGATAAAGACAGTACACCTCAGCTAGGTCCTTAATAGTATACTAACTAAACTAGATCACTGCTTGTAATGTGCATATTGCAGATTACGTGTAAACCTGAATTAAACAGAGTATTAGATTTGAACATCAAGGTGAAAATCAGTTAGTTTAACTGAAGTTTAGATTAATATCATAAAAGTGATACAATTATCAGCAGACAATGTTACAGTAATCTTGCTTAGCTTGCATTAGTTTAGCTCCTCTCTGTGGCTTGCAACAGATTTCATCCAGTTTAATTGCTTTAAACAACTTTTTAACTAATGCAAGGTGTGTGTTCAGTCCAGTCTCCACCTGAACTGAAGTGGCTAAGCATTGTGAATCTAATCATTCAGGATGAAAAAGCAGCCTGTAACGAAGGCTCCCTTTTAGGGACGTGGATTGGAGAGGATGCCATTCCCTGCACGCCCGGGGCAGTCAAAGTGCGAGCCAGGACAAAGTTAACCTGCACGAGGTGAGTGAGCTTTGTCTTGCCCATCACAGCTGGGCTTTCATGGAAAAGAGAGTGTGTGCTGTTCCCTTTATCTATAGGGAACCATGTAATTGTACATTACTGTGCAGCATACGTCTGACTTTGGGCTGGTTACCTCCTCTTAATGGGAGAGCGCATGCTGACTGCCCAGCGACAGTGGTGGGGTTCAGTCATATGGTTGTGTTATTGAGCCTGGCTAATCTTTCTCAGTAGCTCTGACTTTCTTTTCTGGTTTTTGTTCTTTTTTTTTTTTTTTTTATTCTAGAGATCTTAAAATAAAAAATCCTGAAGAGGAACTCATGAAATTGGCTAAGGAATTTGATAAAAATCTAGTAGAGCTAGACGCTGTTCAGGAGCAAGAGAAGCTTGGTCATAACTTCATCCAGACTTCCTCAGAGGTTTTAAAGAACTCTAAAGGTGAAGTAAATACGAAGAACCTGAAATCACTTCTTGGTGAAGCTTCTGAAACAGATAGTGCTCTGTCTCTGAAACCAATTGGACAGAGCACTGGCATCCCTGCTGCAGAGCCCTGTCAGTCAAGCAGTCAGAAGTCTGTAGACCTTGAGGCTGAAATAGCCCTTCGTGCTCTTTTTGACTGCTCCACCCAGAAGTGTACTGGACAGTTGAGCCAAGGACTGTCAGATATTTCTTTAAATAATAGTGTCCATGAAAATGAAAGCACCTTGGAGGAGCAACACCTTCCTGAGGCTATTAAAGGCGTGCAACATGTTAAGTCAGAGACGTATCAAAAAGATACTCCACGTGCACTAGGAAATGTGAACAAGACTTTACCAAAACCTGATGCTCACACGTTGACAAAAAAAAATCCTTCTTCTTTGAAGACACCATTGGTGGCCTCCAGTAAGCTTGCTGGAGCAGTTAATGATGACTTTGATGACTGGGATACAGATCTTTTGGCAGATGACTCTTTTGTGATGCAGATAACCCAAAATCCTGAACTGGTAAATACTGAAGAAGCACCACTGTTGCCTACAAATGCATCTGTGTGTGGTTTCAGTGATGCTGGCAGAACAATGGAAAAAAATAGTTGCAATTCAGTAACTTATTTGGGGAGCATACCCAAATCTAACAGCTTGCAGTTCTCACCTGTGAAAAATTCTAGTAAAAACACACGAAATGTTGAAAAATCTCTTCCTTTACAGAAGCCATATAAGAGAGAAAACTCAAAGAGAGAGACCAGAGCCTTTCCTGGCAAACATGATGTTAAGCCAGATAAAATAAATTTTGTTTGCAAAGATGCCCCAAGTGGGGATTTGAACTATATTCCTGTTGCAGTGCAACCTGAAGTGAAGAATGGAGATGAAACCATTCAGCCTACAAGTAACCCTCTTCTTCTGCTTCCTTCAAGATCTAATCCCCATAGACAATGGACTGAAAAACCTGGGAACAACACACGCAATATTTTCTGTCAGTCATCCAGTGTTTCTACCAATACAAAACCTAATGATGTAACTAAAGTGATTAACCAAGCTAGTACAGGTCACCTAAATCAAGTTGAAATACCAAAGAAACGTCCTCTGGCATTTGATGACTGGAATGAACCGAAATTCTCCGAGGAGATCCTAGATATGTTCTGTGAATCTGATAGTCTTTGGGATGCAAACTGTGAGGATGATGAATTGCTCTATCAGGTGTGTGATGATATAGAGAAGCAGACTCAGAGTCAGGATGTTAAACAAGGAAATGAAAGAGCCAGAACTGTACAAGGGACCAGTATGAATTCCAGATCAAATGCTGATAACAGCTTCCCAGCATCTAAACAAGGACTACCTGATCTTTTGGCACAAAAACCAAATGCAATCCCGGATGCTTTCTTAGTAAATGATTCCTGTAGGAATTCATCGAAGGTTACACGTGGGCTGGCTACATCAGGTCACATAGCAAACTGTAAAAACATCTCAAGTCCTCTGACTGTGACCTCGGGTACTTCTGTGGAGTGTAAATACACGCTGTCTAAAAACGGTCATCAGGCTGCTTCTGAAGATACTACCAAACCTGTTTTGGGGAAGTGGTACAGGTCAAATTCTGTGCCAGCTGGAGAGACTGTTTCTGAAGTAAGTCCTGTTAATGCAGTAAACATTTGCAGTGGCAAAACATTAAACAACCCAGGTCTTTTGTATAACGTGGGAAAGGTGCCAAATAACGGTTCTGGTAACAAAACATCACTTATGCCTTCAAAGTTTAAGTTCCAAAAGACTAAAAGTTCTCAGGTTGCTCTTCATGTAGGATCAGACAATCCAGGGACTCATTCTGGCACTGGAATTACTCTGCCAAGTTTGGAAGGAAGCAAGAATCAGGTGATTCACAGCAAGTTTGACAATAAGAAACCACCTTTCAAGAGGCACCTTTCGGAATCTTTTGCACTGTCTACATCAGGTATTTGTCTTTATTGTGTCACTGGTTTTGTACTGTAATCAGAATGTCAGAGAAATCTATACTGTATTCCACCTTACAACGGGCTTCAGTACTCATCCTTTCAGTTTAGGCATTAGGTAAATATTCCAGTGAGAGTTTGGAGGATTTTTTTCTCAAAAAATCTTTTGAATTCCTGTAGTTAAAGACTTCTGCTTCCCACTTTCATTCTACTTCTCTTAATACTTCACGCTCTCTCTCTGGTCTCAGAATCACTAGGATCAAGTATAGGCTGGTGACAGAATCTTCTTAAATTGCTACTTTAAAGTACCACTATTTTGATACGTAGTAAATGTCATAGTATGAATCTGTGCTTTAATTCGTAGTTCATTTTGAAAAGCATTAAAAATCATTTATTTCAGCCATGATTTGTAAAACCCAATTTAATGTTGGATTAGGGAAAGAAGGCAGTAAGTGATAGAGAATGCCAGTTTCTTTTTATTGTTGTACGCCTGGAAACTGGACCCTCAAATCATTCAGTGCTTCTGAAACCTCAGCCTGTATTGTTTGTGCTGTGGCTGAAACCACCAGTGAAATATTCTTGTGTTACCAGCCTAAACACCAACATTTCCTTTCATCTAGAGGGGAGGTCAGTCACTTTTCTATCATCAGGCAACTGTCTGTAATGGTTCATGCACTGATGTGACTTGCTAGGGAAGTGCAGAACCAGTCAAGTGCCAGTCAGTCTTGTTTTGACTTGATCTCATGGCTTGGTGAAGTTTTACTCAGTATTAATTTTGATAAAACGTGCCTTTAGAGTGTACTGTATCAACCTCAATTTTCAGGAAGCACTGTGACAAAGAACAAAAAAAAATCATTCCTGCAAACTAGCAGCCAGCATTATTTCAAGCATCAGTATTTTATCTGTGCTTTCTCCCCAGCAGAGGAGCAGACAAATGGAAAATAGCAGTTTTGGATGTTAAGGGGGAAAGGAGTGTAGAGGTGGCTAGTCATTCTGTGGAATGTTCTAGAGAATAAAGGAATAAAAAGAACAGCATAGATTTCCTTTACAGATAAACAACTGTTCTCATCTTAAATCTTTGGTGAAAGGACAATGCTGCAACAAAAAGATGGGTGTTAAGTCACCCTTTCAAAAACTGATATGTAATTTTTAATGGACACCTTTTTTATTTTTTTAAGAATCAAAGAGACCCTTTGTTTTATTTATCCAGTTTGAAAGACTACTTATTAAAAAATACATTTATTGGAAACTGGTGTATAAAAATGGTAAAATTCTTGACATCTGCACCGAGTGTTCCTGTTGGTTCCAGTGAGGTCAGGATTTTATTGTATGGGATTTTATAGTTCTGTAACACAACATATAAAATATTACGCTTAGCTATCATGTTCTTGTCTCCTTTGCCAATTTTTATTGCTACTTTTGACCTTCTTTCAACCTTTCTGCTTTTATTTGTGTGACACCTGTACTGTATCTGACCCCTGTGTCTGTACCATCTCCGTGCCCATATCTCTGCCTAACTCACTAAATTGTAGAGCCCTTTTCACTCTGATAGCCTTCATTTTCTTAACCCATCACCATCTCCTGTGTTGACTCCTGATGTCACAAGGTTCACTTGAAGGGCAGCCAAGTAAAATTTCCTTGGAGCAAATGTCTGCATCCCAGTGTTTTCATTGGGAGGTAGTAATCAGCAGCACTACAAAGGTCATGCATCTTATCCCCCTTCCTGCCTCGGGGATAGGATAGATGAGCCATTTTTAACTTGGGTGCCCAGTATGTCAGAATAGTGTGCTCTGGCCATAGATCTTCAAACACTGAAAACAGATAAGTTAAAATACATATTGAACAAACTTGAAGGCTCCTAATAGATGTTTTTTATTTACAGCGTCTGCGGTGGAACAAAAAAATAGGAAATGTTCTCAGGAGGAGATTGAAAGGAAAAAACAAGAAGCTCTTGCACGAAGAAAATCCAGAATGCAGGCATTCTTTAAGGACATTTGAATTTGGAGTTTATTTTGTCTATAGAGGAAGTTTTTGGGAGGGAAATGTTGTAGTGCAGGAAGACACTTTTTCAACTCTGTTCACAGCTACTGACAGAAAGCTTTTTTCTCTTTCTCAGTTTACAACAATACTGACCTGAACCATAACTAATACTCTGGTGGTATTTAGTCTTAATTAAAAACTACCAGCAGTAAACGTTAGTCCCAGTCTACCTCCAGCATAATGAAGATGGTATTAAGTTCACATACTGTTGTGTGTTGAAATCATACAGTCTGAAAATCATGAGAGTGTGAAAGGATTTGTGTACACTCAGACGTGGAAGATGTCAGAAGCGGACTGTATGTGCTTGGGCTGTGTTTCTCTGATTGCAAGTGTTTTGATGCATAGGAAAACTCAAGTGCATCCAGACTGAGAAATAGCCATGTTTGCTCTCAGCTAGGATAAAGTTTCTAAATTTTGGTTTAAAGAAAATACAACCTAGAAAATTTCCAACATTGGAAAAATAATGGAAATGAACAGGATTTGGGAAGCGTGACGAGTTTCTCTCTGTTACCTTTGGTAAGAATTGTACATAGCAGAGGAATAATTTAATATAAAAGTTTCATAAGTTGAAAAAGCATCCTGGAGAGGACATTTTGGTTTTTTAATTCCCTTTTTGAAGAGTTGGAATTACCCTAGCTAAAAAAATTGGACCACCTTTTTCTAAACATGTCTTAGCCAGCTAATTAAAAAGGTGATTCCAAAGCATGAGCAATACAAAACACACCAGGTTAAGTCTCAACGACTGTGAATCACTTCAGCCTTACAGGGTGTACATATCTTCAAACTAAAGGCTGTTAAAACATAAAAATGCAATGTCATGTCAGCTTAACAGGGTCTGATAGAATTTTTGATGTGATAGATGAGTGCAGAGCTCAAACTGCAAAAACTGCCTGTGGGTAGGCTGCAAGTTATTTTTCAACTGAGAAATGCTTATATGTAAACATGTGACACTATGAAAAGTGACTGTAATTTTTCTTTGTAAATAAATAACTTTGAAATGTACCGAAGGTTAGAGGAAGCTTGTGGGTTCTGCGGTATGTGCCATTTTTCTAACTCCTAAAAATGTAAGTATTGTATATTTGTAAATCATCATTAAACTTTTTTACATTTTTTCTAGTGTGTTCTGGAAAATAAATACTACAGAAACTGGTAAAAGGGAGTAGAATGGGAAATCCATACAGACCTTACCTGAACATTGTTTCTTAGAAATTTACCCAATCTTTCCATGCCTCGATTTTGTACCTGTATTGGTGACAAAGGACTTCCTTGATCCATTTAAACTGGAAATCCTTGGTGGAGGAACTGATTCTACACACAGCCCTCTGAAATGGAGTCCTGAAACAGTGAACTATACTGGTTTTCAAACTGGTGAATTTGCTTTCGTATTAACCACCAGTCTGGTTGCTAGTTAGTTGATTATGAAATGAAATCCCCAAGTCCACCAAAGGCTGTGCTTGTGCCCCGAAAGCATTACTTACAGTCTGTGGCTGCAACTCCCTGTCCTTCAGCTTTTGTACAACAGATGAGGTGGATCAGCTTACTGATCTGACTGGAAATTAACCCAGAAAAAAATATATTCAGCTTTTCAAAGAACTTCATCGTAATAATACCCTTAACAGATAATACAACATGAAATGGCAAGACTCATGTTATTGTCAAGC
The DNA here is from genome assembly GCF_000691845.1 of Merops nubicus. Classification (NCBI taxonomy): domain Eukaryota; kingdom Metazoa; phylum Chordata; class Aves; order Coraciiformes; family Meropidae; genus Merops; species Merops nubicus. The sequence continues at coordinate 298,989 of NW_008614245.1, read as the reverse complement.
CTCTGCTGATAGCATTCCAACAGTTTATACAACAGAAAATTTCCATGTCCATGTGACAAATAAATGTAAACCCCAAATAGTGGCTGTTATGAAAATTTTATTTATCCTGAGAAAGTAGTTTGACCTGTGTATCTGAGGGGTATGCCTGTCTGTGGTGTTCCAGGAAAATCTAAGCTATTGGATAACTTGCCAGATGCACTATTGGCCAAGAAAGTGGCAATGAAAAAAAGATTCTACTATCAGTATTAAATATGAGCGTTATAAAACTGGCTTTTAAGGTACTGCTATAAAGATCAGGCTTTTGCTAGGACAGTGTTCAGCTTCACCCATCCCTCCCCAGGATATTTCTCTACAAATAATTCTGTAAAGGAACCAAATAATGTCTGTTTCCAAGGATAATATGGCTAATTATACTGCTGATTTGGGAAGATGAGCCAACTGGGGAGGAAGGAACTGTTGTGAGTGCAGGAGAGGGTTTTTAGGAAGGCTTCATTCTCTGGTGTGGAAGGACTAACTTTTAATCAGGTCTGAAATTGGGATAAATAGTAGATGAGCAACATGAAACACAGGCTAAGTACCTTATGGTGACCCAAGGACTCTCTGTGTCCTCAATCACACTCAAAGTTTATAACCAGCTTACAACTCTTCCAGGTGATGCTGATGTTCTCAGCACCCAGGGTAGAGAGGGCCTGGAGCTGCCCACCCAAAATCACTGACCTCCCCCCAAGAGCAGGGTAAGTATATACTGGTTCATGTGATAACACCAGCATCTAACCAACTTTCCTGTCTCCTGAGCTGTAAAACAGGGGCTCATTGTGTGATGAGGGGAATTCTGTTGCCATGAGGTTCTGTGGAAAGGACCTTTCCTTTGGTTTGTATTATACTTTTCAGAAATACCTATTTTTGGCATAGACACTGTGCTTCAAGGCCTGTAATTTGGTTTTCCTTATACATTACTTTCCAAACAGAAATCACAAGTTCTTGGGATCATGGTTTCTTAACTGATGCTGAGGAAAACTGCTAGGATTTTTTGGTCACACCCAGATCATCCCCAAATGCCCTATCACACCATCCCCCAGTTAGCAAATTGAACGGTCACTTCTTTTTGTGACTTGATGCTATTAGAAATGGAGAAGCAATTTCTCACATTAAAATGAAACCACTACTACGTCATTTTTATAAGGCAAATTTGACAAAACTGAAAAGCTTAGGATGATCAGTTAACCCCGTATAGTTCCATTGGTGGAGTGAATGCAATCAGATTCATGAGGGCTTAGAAATAGTTACAAAGAACAACTTCTACAATATCAATAAAATGTGACAAGGTAGGAATTTTTTACTTTAAAAATCCATGTTAGTCAGAACCATCCAAATTATTTAGAAGAAATCTAATAAAAAATAAACAGGTCAGCTATTTTTTAATATATTTAAATTTATCTCTTAAAAGACTATACACCACAGAGCTACTTTCTTGCAAGTGCTCGTGCCCTAAGTGCCAGCCTTGCCCTTCCCCTATTCTGTGCTGGCATCACCAGGGTGCTGGACGTGGCCCCAGCCCAGCAGACAGGGCAGCATGCTGACATAGATTGGGGTGCAGACACGAGGAAGCTGAGCAGCAGCCTCGTGAGCCCACAGATTTTACAGGTTATGCTCAGCACCCCTCAGGCTTTGTTGGGAAGTTCTTGGTGACCCACTGATCCTACATGTGCCCCAATCAGCCAGTCTGTTGTCTGACTGCTTGCAGTAGACAACAGATCTTCATTAAGAAACTATCTACATCATTTTAATTAATTAACACACATGTACGCATAAGAAGTTTGGTATTTCAATAGCTGACATTTCACTATGAATTCACATCTTCCTCCAGGCAAAAAAGACCTATACAAATAGTAACAACAATCTTAAATACATTCTAAATTAAATTATGACTGTCATGTTTCATTACAAATTAATTTATGACTGTTTGCTTAAGCACTCATCTTCATTTCATTCAGAGCACAGTAATTTTTTACATGAGCAGAGCAATCAGTGAGCTTAAGTTTAAATGTAAATGGGATTCCTGTACGTCCCTGTACCTGAGTGTCATTTTTATTCCACAGAATATTGATGCATTTCACCGTGAATGATGTTACTTCACTAAAATCCAGGGATTATCTTTCAAGTAAAACCCGTGGTGGATTTTTTTTTTTTCTTTCAGAAAAGGCAGATATGATCAGGTAAAGGATTCATTCATCATTATTCTCCTTACCTGCAGCTAAAATTGCATGTTGTGGAATATACATACATGCATTCACATCCTTCTAGTTCATGCTGGTGAGGGATCATACTTAAAGCATTTGAGAAATTTAGTAATATTGGGGTTTTATTTTGTTATTTTTATCAGATTTTCAGAGAGGCCAGCATCCAGCAGCTCTTCAAATTTTGGCCTATAAGGCACAATTAATCTCAGGGCTGCAGTTCAGGAATAGCAATGTAATCTTATACTTTGTGTGCCACTTATTACATGTAGACCTTTATACCCAGAGGAATAACATAGATGAATTCATTGATTATATCTTTTTAAGCCAAAAAGAGCTACAATTTGTCAGGAAAGAATAGCTTGAAGCCACAGATAGTGACCTAAATAGTAGAATTCCAAAGATAAAATAGAAGATAATGAACACAAATGCTTCATTGTTTGAGAGCTGTATTGTCTGCAACACACTCCAGTGAATCCAGTGTTTGTGGAAGAGGCCAAGGCAGATATAATCTGTGGAGCTAAAAAATACAGCCTGAGTAAGTAGCCATCAAAGATGAAGCTAGGAAGACTCTGGCAATTGTGCTGTAAATCACAACCGCAATATTTGTTCAAAGCTCCGGTTACTACGCGTACGGGTGGTTTTGTCAGAAGAGTCAGAAAATTCCTGCCTCATAAAACACTTAAGGATATCTAATGTACTGTTCTTGTGGAACTAAATATAAATTTCTGTGACTGTTTTCTGGGTGTAATGTCAGTATGGTAGCTGGCAAACCATTAAGGGCCTGATTCTACTCTTGGAGCAATTTCCTTCAAGCACTGGAGGTAATGGAGTGACTCGGACGAATAAAGAATCAAGCCCATGCATTTCATTATTTTAAGTAGTTCTTGCCTTTAGCACATAAATCTAGTAAACCAGCATTGCATTTATCAGAAATTGTTATTGTTTATGCACATTTTTGAATTTTTTTTGGGGAAAGGCTGCATTTACATGTACCTTTTAAAAGCCGCAGTTAACAGCTGCCACCTCGAACAATCTAGTTAACAGAGGTGAGGAGAGGACTGCAGGATTTATAGATTTCCTTTTTAATGAGGTTGTCTGCTCTTTGCAGCTTGTCCTCACTGAAGGAAAAACTTAATTCAGGTTTTAACCCTGGAAAATTAGGACCCATGTAGACATGGGAATGAAGCTTTGCATGCGTTGCCACGTCCCTCGTGAACAGATGTCCAAATAAAGTATTATACTGCTATTCTGAGCACAGAAATCTAGGGTTTGGGTATTATTTTAAAGTTTTTTCTGCTGAGCAGGGTGGGATTTCTTAAATGCCCAAAGGTGAGCATATGTTGGGCGTGTTCTGCAGAATTATGGCTGTAGGGCAAAGAGTCTAAGGCTATTTAAGCACCTGGAGAAGTTACTCGCGTTGGTCGTTCACAGTGGTATGAAAAAGAGCTTGATGAATAGTTGTTTTTGAATATCCCATTGCACACTTAGCTGCACCTTTGGGTGTTAGAGACCTGCAGAAAGCTGAACCTCAATGACAAATAAAATGAATGTAATGAGAGAAAGAAAAATGTGTTCTCCAAGGCTTGCATAAGGTTGGAAACATTTTAGTAGATGAAGTGTTAACATTTCCTTCACCAATAATGACCTGACTTGCAAAGGACTGTTGTTTTGTTGGGGTTTTTTTTCATTAGCTCTCATGTTCTTCAGCAAAACCCATAAAGATATGCTTAGAAATATGACAAATTTGAATTTTACTTCCTTCCTGGTTGCTTCTCATAGGCTACACTGTAGCTGGATAATGTTGGGTGGTTTGGAAAATTCCAATGGCATAAATGAAGATGACATTAATCCCAGTAACTATGTTGTAATTGAACTTGAACAGGTGTTATTATGAATAAGTGAAACAATTTTATAGAGTGACTATGTTTTCTGTATCACTCACTCAATTTCCATCATGCTGACTTGTGTAACTCCAGTGTAAGCCACTCATCAGAAGTGGCAGCAGAACCAGCAAAGACCTCCATTGCCACATAAAACATCAGAAGATCCAAAAAGATTTTCTGTTTGTTTTTAATGCCAGATATCCAACCAATAGTAACAAAATAAAAGAAAGCTATGCTCATATATGGGCTGGGGGCGAAGTCTCACTTCGCCCTGTAGATTCATTTTGAATGAAACTGTAGATTCATTTTGTCTACAGTTTTGTTCAAGGTCACAAAGGCTGACCTTCCCTGAAGACTGCCTTCTAAATCTCACATGGGCGTTTGGGAAAATCCTCAGGGCTTTTTTCCTCTCAATCCCTTGGTAACTGTAGTCCCTCAATGTCTGATGAGGTTGTTGAGCATAGCTCTAACTAGGAATCATATCCTAATAAGGCTTCCACAACAACCAGACCCCTCTTCCTTTATTGGAGACCGGAGTTATCTACCAAGTTTCAAATTTACATTTACTTTTAGTTACATCTTTAACTCAGATATTTTCTATGGCATAAGTCACCCACTCCTGGCATTTCAGGATCCCAAGTTTGATCTGTTCAAGCTGTACAATCTGTAATCTGTAGATGTGGGGGGAAACACTTGGACTGCTTCTAAAGGATGTGTGTGGGGTGAGTGACAACAGCAAGTTCATATATGCTGTATGGCAATCTATGTATGTGGAATTTCTGAAAGGCTCCACATCACTGATGAAAAATTTCTAGAGATCAGAAAAGTTTGAATACACTACATTAGAGTGTCAAATCTTGACAATATAACACATTAAAAAGACTCTGCCCAAGTGACAGTTTTTCTAATAGATAACCATAGAGATAGGAAAAGTTGGAGGACAGCCTGTAGAAAGAGTTATGGAGGTGAATGGAAAGAAATTTGAAGATGGTTTAAGATAATGTCAATCGGTGTAGGCCAGATAAAGACAGACCCTTTTTCATTTTCTTGAGAAAGTTTGAGGCACCAATGAAACTACATAAAACACCTGTAAGTTATAAAAATGTCAAACAAGTGTACATTTGGGAAATGGAGAGATTCAAACATTCATGAAAGGGCGAGAGAGATTCTTGGAAGACATGTCGGATATATTTGTCATCTCAGCAATTTGCCTGTCTGAGTTCCAGAAAAAACACAAGTAGTTTTGTGAGCACTGAAAGTAAGCAAGCCTGATTTCCTGCAGACTAATTAATGGAGTTTCTAAACGATGGAAGTTCCAGATGAAGCTTTTTTTTTGTTGTTGTTGTTGAGTCCCATAGCATAAGAATCCAGTGTGCATTCCCTAGGGACTAATAAGAATGAATGCACACCTGAGCTCTTCTGCAGATAAAGGGATTTTTTGAAACTTTCTCCTCCATCTTCCTACTCGCTTTCATCCAGCTTCTGAAAAAAATCTATTATTTTTTAGGCTCTCTGAAGAGCTGACTCTTCCCTCCCCAGGTCTACTCAGTGGAATTTCCCCGTCCTTTCAATTTAATGGTAGTATTGTACCCAAGATGCCTTGAACACATACAAGAAAAGATTACTTCCACCCTCCAAACCTCTCTTAATTTTTCTTATTCACAGGTAGCTTTGTGGTTCACTAATTAATAAGTAATTTGATGTTGTTTCTGACCTAGGAATAAGAGAGGATGGGAGAGGGCCTGGGACTGCCATTCATTGACAAGCCTCGTGTGTGACCCTGTGCCTTTCTCCACGTTGCTGTCAGTCACCTGCTCTGCTGCTGATAGAAGTTGCTGCCAGTCTGCTTGCTCATAACAGCTAAAACCACTGGTCCTGCCCTGTTATATATCTGTATGAATACTTCAATTAATTTTCTATACAAGAATATTATCAGCTGAAATCAAGAAGTAAATCTATTTTAAAATGAAGCCAGCTTCAGTATTTACTGCAACTTAATGACAACTTTAGACAAGAATTTAATTACACGGAGTCAGCATACCATATATATTGTAGGTATGTACCATGGGACTTATTTTAAAGTGTAATTTAGAGTATAACTTTTAGACTGCTTCTCAATATGAACTTAAATCAAAATATTTCCACTGAAGGAGCACATTCTTCAAAAGTGATTACAAAAGTAGCAACAGTACTAATGGAAGTTTACTGTAATTTTATGGGTTAGGGTATAAATGACTTGCAAGAACACTCTTGGGAAGTTGTACTGTAATTTAATATCTTTAAAGCTAAAGACTGCTAGGGCAATATTTTTTCATGGGGACATACTTTATCCCATAGTGTTACCTAGAAATACCTCTCTCTGTAGGACAGTTTTGTATCCCTTGCAATTCACATACCACATCCAGAAAATGCATTGAAATTGTCATGCTGTGCGTAGCAGAACCAGCCTTCCCTGCAGGGTGGACAACAGCCAAAGACTCAGGAGATGGAGCTTTTCCTTCCTCCTCCTCACTGCTGCTGGCTTTGTGCGTGCTGATCTCAAGGAGGTTTACAAAGGCCAGTCATGGTTTCCTTGGTCACTCTGTTTTTTGCTGGCACCACTCATGGCGTTGTGAGGAGAGGGAGGAATTCTTGTTTACACTGGCCTTATTTTACTGCAATGAGTAAGAGCTGTTGCTCTGTGACAGTATCTTAGGCCTCACCTACATAGAGCTGCTGCTCAACTGTTTAACCAACTTATTTTACTAAGAGTGGCTGACACCATTCCCTGACTAAACAATTTCTGGAAGAAAAAGTAGGTAAGTCAGCACAGCACTCTTGGGTAGATGAGGAGCTAAGTTGATTCCAGGACCTAACTGCTTAAGGACACAGACAGGAATGAAATGGGCTATGCCAAAGCACAAAGGGATTTTTTCACTACCTAATTATTGTGTGTGGCAACTTTTTATCAGACGTTCATTCAGGTAAAAATAGCTAGACTGCAGATTGCTGTGGCACCATTCTGTTGTAAGGTTATGCCAGGCATATGCTCAAGGATACTTTGGGCAGGCATGCTATCGACTAACTGCTCCAAAGGCATCTAAAGAAAGATTTACACCCACACAGCGCTGTAACAGCTCCACAGGAACTCTAACTAGCCATGAGTAAATACGGCCCATAACCAAAAACGCTGAGCAGCACCTCAGCTGGTGTAAATTGTCACAGCTCCTCTGTGGAGCTGGGGACACTTTACACAACCAGAAGGTTTGTTCCTCTGAATGCACAGAACGTTGACCTCTGATACATAAAATGTCCTTGCACAGCAGGCACGTGCAAACTTTCTTTTGAGCTCAGTGGGAAATGTGTGATTTCTCTCTGCAGCCCCACAGGTGTGCTTTACCTTTTATTGGTCAAGATGGGTATTTGCAATGGTCCACTGGGTAACAGAGAAATGCCTTTTTAAGTTCCTTTCTCAGGTATATTCTAAATGTGTCTGGAAAAATTTACTGGCAGCTGGAATCGCACTGGGTAAGCCACACAGCTTTTCAGTGCTCTTCAATAAATAGAGTTCTGCATGACCATTCACCCCTGTGCTGAAGGGGCCATGAGGCTTCACCACCCCTGATGGGCTCAGAGGGCAGAAATCTGCAGTAATTAACCCACACTTAAACAGAATCATTTGCATGTATCCCAGTCAATTTTGTGATGGAGAAGGCAGGACTGGGCCCTGGCAGCCAAGTGACAGCCAGCAGGGACTGTTGTGGACACATAGACACCTGCGGGAAAGGGGAAGACAACACTTCATGCCACTAAGCCACAGTGGAGAGATGGTGGCCACCTTCACATTTTCTGATCTGTGGAGAGACCTTGAAAAGAGTCAGAGGTCCCAGCTGGCTCAGAACTGAAGGGTTTTCAAAGGATAACCTCTCTTACCACACTCTGTAAGAAATATGGATCAGCAGAGTACATGCGCTACAGGACAAGAAAGGGTAGATGGAGAGTTGGGGAGGTCATGCAGTGACCCCAAGCATCTAATTGAATTTGGTTTTCTGTAGTGGGGGAGTTTTGGTCCTCATAAAGTTTGTGACATGCGGATACATGAAAGCAGGCTGGAGATTTAGATCTGGATCCTTCCATTCATTTTTCTGTAGCTCTCACCACTTAAAACCTTTGGCTCTAGACCTTGTCCAAACTACATCCTGACAAACTATGGCCCTGACAAACAGAGAGTCATTTGCAGGACACAGGATATATTGCTGTGACCCGAGGTTCATAAAATCAAGGGCAGCCCTGCATGAACTGGAAAACGACTCACCTGTCTGCAGCACATCTGAACTCGAGTCGAGGACTAGATAGCCTCTGGATTGACTGAGAGAAAGGGACATCTGGAAGTTCAGAGGTGAGTTTTAATGAAAGATTTCAGGAAGCAAAAGAAAAAAATTGCTCATGGATGACAACAAAAAAATGCTTCCTTGTCTATGGAGCAGCACAGTAGAAAGTGCAAAGAAAGGAAAAAGGGGACAGAGGAAACTTGTAAAAGAGAAGAATGGGGGAAGCATTCAGTTAAATGGAGTGGAAAATAAACAGCAGCAGAACTTCAAGCAATAGATTTCACAGGGTTTTTTAATGGCTTGAATTTCTTAGAGCAGGCAGTAGACAATGGAGGAAGCTGTTGTCTCGTGGAGACAAGGCACCATTGGCAAGCAGCATTTTAGATGGAAGGAAGGAAGGAGGTGGGGAGATCTTGCCAACATCACCCATTAAGAACAGAGATGATTATAACTTTTGTATCTTGTGTTGGTGAAAAACAAACAAACAAACAAACAAAAAAACAAACCCAAAACCATGGGCTAGAGAAGCCTGTCTATTAAAAACCAGAGACAGGACAGCTACTTAGAAGTGGGAACAAATAGAATCTTTTGACTGTGTGGAGATAGGAGACATGAGGAAATCAGCATGTTCTCATTTTTTCAAGAGTAAGAGCATGCTTGAAGGCAAAGGGTCTAGAAAACAAAGAGTGGTTAAAAATACAAAAGAACAGAAGAAAAATCAAGAGATAACAGAAGACAGAGAACTTGCACTGGGCCTGGAAAGACATGATAATCAAGTATAAAGAGAAGGAGGGGAGATGGGATTTCAGGAGGACAGAACAATCAGAAGCTGGAGGTCTTATCTGGCCTTACTCACTCTGTGCTTTAAAAAGAGGACTAGATCCTGGCAGGGGAAGGATGAAAGTCAACAGAAAAACACATTTTATTAGTCATGAGCAAACAGAGGGTTTGCAGCTCCCAGCCCAGTATGAACATCTGTATAAGAGACAGTTCAGTCTACAGAAGAAGTCCTGACCCTATTAAAGTCAATGACAAAACTCCTGTTGCCTTCAACAGAGCCAAAATTTCACCTTGTGCCTATGACCATTCCACTGAGACTTCCAACATGAATGCCAATTAGTGCCAGTTTCAAAGGTGACATTTGTGACACGGATACACAAGCTCCACTGGGAGATGAGCTAAGATTATCAAATTGAGTTTGCATAGACCAGTAAAGAAAGGTAAGTGTGACATTCCCTGTCCTAACAATCAGCTGAAGCAAATAGATACACACAGAGAGAAAGAGCTGAGATTTTGAATACTTCCAAAGCAAGCTAAAAATGGCATCGTTATTGATTTAAAGAAAAACAAATAAATAAAAGGGATTAGTGACTCAGCCTGTGTGTGGCAGGTCTAAATGAATCAATTAGTATGTTAAAAGACAGGCATAAAATAATGATTCATTTAAAAAAAAAAAAAAAGGGGGGGGGGGAAATAAATTTTGAAGGGTAAATTTTCTCATATTTTGAATTGAATGAATACCAAAAAATGACCTAAGGATAGTGGATTACTGCTTAGAGGCTTTCAGATGCTAGACTTATGCAACAGCCACTACTAGCACATTCAGATTAACAGTTCAACAGTAATTGGAATATTAAACAGAATGAGTCATTTTGACTTTGTAAAACATGCATCTGAGTATTTTACTTAATACTGGGTTGAGCTGAGATGTAAGCAGTCTGGATACCATGCCACTTAAAACAATTACTTTTTCTTTTCATTGGCATGTTGATGTTCTACCTGCCTCGATCAAACCCCATGTAGTCGCTGCATGATTTAATACACAGTATCTGTTCTATCTCCTGATAAGAGTGAACCCCTCCTGCTTCATAAGCCTCTACATTACACCAGTTTTACCAGGAACTCTACAGTGAGTCAGACCTGTGTTTTTCCAATACTACTATCCCATTTATGAGTGTAAATCTGGGCTAATCTAGAGCAGATAGCCTTGCTGTTGTGTTTTGCCCAAGTTTAATGTAGGTTGGAATCTCTCCTAATGTGATGGATTCCAGTTCTCCAGTCTGCTCAGTTATATTTATATAAACATTTAATCTAGGGTATTTAGACCAGTATTATAATGGCTTAGAGGAGTAAGGGAAAACCACAATAATACACAAATTACAGTAATATATGCTGGGTAGCAGGTAAACTATATTTCAGCCCCTAAGAGATTCAAGACAAATCTCTCTCTCATTCTAAGCCAGGTTCTGAATAAATATATGATCCTATCAGGAAGTCACCACGTTGCTTCTCATATGCACATGTACAGCCACAGACATCTCCTCTGAGCAGCTGAAGGTATGCTCAGAGGAGACCAGGGCTGGCATAGCAGAAGGGCTGCAAATCCAGCCTGAAAATGCACTGGCAGCTCTGCATGTGGAAGCTTGCACATCACCTGCTCACATTGTACCTAGCCCTAGGAAATGCACTAAATCTTTTCGTGTTCTACATGCCAAATTCATCAACAGCTTTAAAAGAGAGAAAGAAAGGCACAGATCGGTTCTTTAACTGTTCCCATTATGTCTGATAAAAGAAAAATTAGAATGAATAATACAGCATAAACTCATTGCTCTTCTGCCACTGTGTGGAACAAGTCTTGCTCAACAGCTCAGTACCTTTAAAGTGTGAGCTTGTTAGATGAGCAATCCCAGCTGAAACAAAATGAGCAAAGAGGCTTTTTCTCCACCTGCATCATGCTGTTGCCCAGGCTGGCTCTGGTTTTGCTCAGCATGCAGCTCTCCCCCAGTTTCAATGGCAGTGCCACGCAAAGATCACAGGTAAAACACCATGGATTGGTTTGATATCATACTGGTGTCAAAGACAAAGGGCATGATCCCAACATGCTGAACATGAGCCCAAGGTCAGGCTCTGAACGACCAGACCAACAGAGGAGGGAGAAAGCTGAGAAACTTAATACGGTTGTTCTTCCTAAAACTGTGGACTAGACAGTTTTTTCTTATGGAGATACCAATTTGGGGGGGAGGGGAGATGAGGGGTGTGCTATGTGTGGATGTGTCAAGTGAGGAGGAGATAGGTTTAATTAATCTTAAATGCCTTTGCAATTCAAGAATTGTAACCCTGGATCAGTTCCTGTACTAACATGATTAGCAAATATTGACTTTCGAGTACAATAATAATGTGTCATCTGAAACCCTTGATAAGTAACTTAAGTACTTCCTTAGCTTGCATCTTATTAAATTAGATGAGGTACGGTTGAGACACATTACACAAAGCCATTGAAATGAGAAATCAGACCTAAAGATTTTAGCATTGATTAAAGAAAGTCAGAAGTTACAATAAAGATGAAACTCTGTGGCCCGTATTCTGATCTCTGTCTGTCGCTGTGAGTATGGATTGCCTCGCTCTAGGATTTATACCCATGCTAGTGAGCTAATCAAAATCTGTTTCAGTATTTCCTCACAGGGATGTGTTTGCTTTGGAGCCCTTTGGCTTGGGGCAAAGTCCCCTTTTTTCCATTTTTTTTGCAATACCGTGATTCACATAGTTGGAACAGGGGTAAACATGTGCTCTTTGTGACTTTTTGACATCCAATCCATCATTTGATTATGTATGATGACCATATAATGTCAGTTTTATGGAAGGTTAACTGGCAGAGGTTTTGAGCTTTTGAAGTTCACATAAGGGAGGAAAAGAAAGGCGTCACACTTGTGTGCCTGTGAATATGGTAAGTAGAACATACTCAAATCGGTTCATAAGGTTTAGTTTAAAAATGTGTACAGCAACTCAAGCAAGAAAGGAGTTAAAAGATGTGATACTCCTCAGATGCAACCTGACAAATCTTACTTTATTGATTAGTTTTCAAAGGCAGTGCAGTGAGAGCTCTATACTTACAATAGACTTTGGAATGAGGTGGGGGGGAGAAAAAAGGCTCCAAATGTCATCAAAGCAAATGGTCTGTGAATGTTGCTTCAAAGCTAGTCATTAGTTGCCAGGGTATTTTGCCACAAAGCTTGTAAAGAGGTTTTCCTGGAGGGGAAGGTATGACAAAATGCACTTCTTGGCAAGATGACTTCTGCTTAAATAGCAGGACACATTAATTCTTGCTTGATACATAAAATTAATTAGAGGATTAACATCCTTTATGAAATTTTGCCAGAGATTTTTTCCTTTTTACCAGGAATAGACCCCAGGCCTTTTCTGTACTCTAATGAAATTGCAAATTGACTTGTGTTCAAATGATGCTTGACTAAAATGAATAATTAAAAATGTATTGCTAACAATGAGATGGGTCAGCTGATCTTTTCAAGGATTAATTAGTTTCAAGAACCATCTTTCTTATGCAACACAGCAAAGGCCGATGCCAGCACACCTTTTTTTCATGCAGTAGTTCCCCTTGAAGTCAATGGACCCATTCTACTCCCAATTAGCCAAGGTTTTATCCCAGATTCAATCTGCTTAGAGTGGGTTTTCCCCTATGGCAATTGAGAGAGGAGCTATGCCTGAAGGAGTTGAGCTGTTATTCTAGCTACAATTCAACAAGCCCAGTTCCTCTTTTTATTAGGGTCTGATCCAAAACCAAGCTGAACTGGTGGGAGTCTTCTGTTTGTCTTCATTAGGCTTTGCAACAAGGCCAGGAAAGCACATTACTGTAAAACCCAAATAGCTTTACAGAGATGAACAATGTAAGATTGGTGTAAGATTTCTGTGACTGAAAAGAATTAGGATTAAAGTTTCCATAGGTCAACAAGCAGATAAATGGAGACAAGCTAAGAGCAAAGGGAATAAGGAAATCTCCGTGAGTGCACGATTGTCCATGAAACATGCTGGGATTTGCAACTCTCCAACATGAATAAGGAGGTTCAGGATCTAGGAAAAATAACTCCAAATAATTTTTTTCAGAGGCAGGTCAGTATTCTAATTCTCAGATTTTTTCAAAAGTTTAAAGTATATAATTTCCAAAAGCACCTATATGCAATTACGTAGTTTCCATTTTCACAGGTGCCTAAAAAAATCCCACTGAATGCCTATCCCTTGCTTTACATGTCTTTCAAAATTGGCTTTAAGTCCCCATTTTCAAAAGTGACTTGCATACTGTGGCCCCTAACTCTGGCTGAACGCCACGCAAAGCAACAGTTGGAGGTTAAGAGCAAAAAGCTGGAAAAACTGCCCTACCCTTTCACTATTTGAGTTACTTTATATAGAGCTGATGCAGGTATCTTTGCAGAGTGGTGCCCTATGCTGTGAAGAAGTTTTCTTGAGTACTTTGTCAGGTAAGGTGAGATTTACAGAGGCATAAAGGTGCAAAGGGAGCTGGTGATTAGAGCTGAGGACTCAACTGGTAACTTGCTGCTGAAAATCTCTTTCACTGATCTTTCACTTTTAAAATATGAAATGTCTGAGCGCCTTCCCTAGTGTGTGCAAATAAACATGTTTCACTTTTTTAAAATTCTTTAATCACCTCATGTGTTTGTAAAAGGTCCCTTTCTGCAAAGAGAAAAGGAAACGTAACATTCAATTTCAGTGTTTTCTCAAAACACTTTCTAATTCTCAAAACGCTGATTTCTACTTGCATGTTTCTGAGTTCCTGTCTCCGATGGATTTTTCAGATGTGTTTTATATTGTGTTATGATGTTTCTAATTTGGGTGATGAAAGGTTAAAAGATACGCCTGTATGAAATTACCCAGTGGCTCTTGTGAACTAACATCATATCTTATTGAGTATGATCACTCTGTCATTTGCTTTGGCTACAGCAAAGCTTTCAGATACAGTAGGAATAAGCTGGGATCCCCAGAGCCTACTGCAGAATTTGAAGGGGGGCAAGAAAGACATAGTTTCCCTGCCTAAGACCTGCTAGCCATGCGTGAAGAGACGATGCTCTGGAAAATGTTGTTTTTCTTTGGCTGCCCTTTAGTCAGATCTTCTCACTGCTGGCATTGTGCAGAGTCAGCTTTAAAAGGTGTATTTAGCATTGAGGGATTTGGTAAATACTGCTTTATTGTGCTTCGTACTCCCTACAGGGCATTCTGAAGAGATGAATAATAAGTGTGAACAGGAAGAGCAAGTTTCCAGTCCTGTCAAATTAATTAGAGCAGCGTAGGCTGAAGTGAGGTTTGCCGTTAGGTAGGTTGAAAACAGGCAAAGGGAACCACTCAGGCATATACAAAAATGTTACCCCACTTCTATTATTATTGTTTTCTTTTGAATCAGATATAAAATGTAGCTCTGTTTTCTTATGCACACCAAAACCTCTCTCAAATGCTGGGCGTATCGATAAAATAAGCTGGATATGCAGAGCTATCCCCCTGCTGTGGCAAGAGCAAGCCCTGCCAAGCGATGACGCTGCCCTTAGAGCTGCTGTTCAAGAAGTGTTTCCTTACAGTTTTAAGGGAATTAGAGACACCCAAACTCAATGTCATTTAATTCCATAAAGACGTTTTAGAGCTTGACTCAGCTCCCAGCTGTAAAACAGTCCCTCTGATTTGCCAGCTGCCTGCTTCATAGTTCTCTGAGACTTGCATTTTTCCTTAGAGCAGCCCTAAAAAGCCATTCTTGGTGTCATACTTGGGCTCCAGTTTGTGTCTTTTCCTAAGGCTTTTCAGACAGCCATCAACACAGGAGGTAAAAAAGGGTCTGATCCAAATCCCGCTTGAGTCAGTGGAAAAGATCCCTGCTGAATGAAGTGAGGGCTGGATAAGATCAGCAGACCCTATTTTTTCATTCCCTGCCTAGACAGGAGTGATCCCTATTGTGCATTTCCAAGCTCTGGCATGAACTGACTTCAAACTCTGAGGCTACTGCTTCTCCTGAAAACTACTCCCCAGACTAAACAGATCACCTGATAAGAAAATTATTCCCCCCTTTATCACAACCCACCCTCTTTACTTCTTTCCCCTGGGAAGCCTTACTTTTTATTCTTCCTCAGTTGTGTTTTCACATTTCTAGCGATAGTTAGGCATGTAAAATATTCCTCCCGCACTTTGCATTTGTACAATTTAGGTCCTTTCATACTTCCTTTCAACTAAGCCCTTCCAGTTTTTTGAGCATTTTATTACTCTTCTGTGACTTCAATGCATAAACCTTCTTTCTCTCACTTGCCTGCATATGCTGTCTAGAGATGTGAGCTGCTTTACCTGAGTATACAACAGCAGCTATCCCCACGGAGGAGAATATTTGGGTGGGATTCATTAGATCCTTGCTGTTAGTTACCTCAGATTACCTTTAAGCTGATAGGGGGGAAAAAAAAAAAAAAAGAAAAAAAAAAAAAGACAGTTCCACAGCCTAATTTAGGTCATCCTAAAGCAGAGTTTAAAACAGGACAGACTGTGTTCTGAAGTGCCTGCTTCTCTACTGGGTGACTTATAAAGGGAGTCTAGGACTGGTGTGGCTGTGAAGACATCTCCCATAGACAGCTCTCATCACATGATTCGAGTTATGCCCTTGGAAATGTGCAACTGGAAATGTTATTCGGAGTGGCTTTGAAAGGGAACAAATGCCATGTCTAACAAAATAAAGCTGTTCTGAAAAACTTATTCCACTAACTTCTTATCCAGGGAGGCTAACAAAAATTAAGCGTTTTTATAACCTTGGAAGCTCCTGCTTTGATGTTTTTAGGATGGAAAATTGCGGTTGTTGCTGCTGTTTGTGTTGAAAAGTGCTACAATGAAGATGCACCAGATTTCTAAAATGAATTAGCAAAAAATTCCCTGCATCCCACTTTCAGTTTAGCCTTAGGTTTCTTTTTCTAATTGTGGTTCACAGAGAATTTCAAACTTCTTATGCTCAGCCTGCTTCAGAACAAAATCACACTTTCAATTTGGGAATTCCAGCTAAACTGAGGTAAGAGAGTCAGCTCCTTCTTTGTTCTGTTCTTCATACAGATCCTTCCTCAATCTCTATTTTTGTTTCTCTCTGTGACACTTGATAGACTACAGGAATACTCACTTCCAATTTTGTTCCACTTTTTCTGAAGCTGCAATTTAGATGTCACTGCTGGCCTCTGATAAGCACAGCTTGTTCTCCAAGCTCTCCATGTACCGTCCTTGTCCACGAGGGTGCAATACAGAAGGTCAGGGAGAAAACCTCCTCCTTAGACTTTTTGGTCCAAAATTCATCAGATGTGAATCAGCACTGCTCAGCTGACTATTGCTTTGTGCCTCTGAAGAGCTCAGATCTCACCGTGGTATGTGCCTGTGCCATAAAAAGCCAAGGAGAAGGCATATTACTGAATGCTCTCTGCTTTTTAGGGTGGGTGCAGTGGCATGGGAGTCAAAAACGTCAGCTCACTGGAAGAAAGCATGATGAACAGCGCTTCAAAAACCGTGACATCCCTGCAAGCAGGCTGTTACCACTGATTTTCTTTCAGCTCCCTAACTTCATGTTTTGGCAGCTGCTTGAGAGCAGCCAAGGAACTCCTGTTCTAAGAGCTACAGAGAGAAGATGGTCCAACAAAGGGAATAGTTTCAGCACTGGGGACAATAAGTGGTCCGCGGCCTGAGACTTAAGGCAGACACACCCTTCTCATTTGAGAGGATTTCAAAATGCTTTGGTTTCCATTCCAAATTGGAAAAACCCAGACATTTTACAATTGCAAAACCCTTCATAAAACTGAACGATCTTTCTCCCCACAGCTCCATCTGAAACAGATGGAAATTTCTTTCGTGAAGTGACCACTTAATTAAAAATATGTGATACCAAATTAATACCATTTCAGCAGGTACTGGGAAGACAAGTGAAGATTGTCCAACCTTCTCCAGGTGTCCAAGACAACTGTCTATTGTTTTTTTAAAGGTGTCTGGCAGCTGGTAAGTAATTTAAACGATGCTTGTCGGCTCCCAAATAGAAGAAATAAATGAACACAAAAGAGCAAGATTTCAATTAAAGTTCATCATGTAAAACAGGCCTCATGCCTTCCCTGACCACAGAGATTAGCTTTTGTGTCTGGAATTGCATTTCATAAACCTCCCTCGACATGGAACATCTGCTCCCTTTAGGACTATTGTTTTACACCCATAAATAAAACATAAAATTACATTTTTGTCACTCTTCAGGCCAGATCTTCAGCTGGCATAAATCAATGGCAAGCAGTCAACCTCAGCAGAGCTCTGCTGACTTAAACCAAATGAGGATCTGGCCCTTGACGCTTTGGTGCTGAAGAAAATAATGGGTCTGGGCAGAGTGTGTGGGACATTGTTTATCAGAGAATGTATGTGGAACTACGTGGAGCAAGTAACCATAAAGCATGATTGATCTCTCCAGCATATTTTAACACTTTTTTTTTTTTCAGTGTTTACTGAAACCTTTTAGGTGGTGCAGTCTTCTCAGATATCATTTTATGTTTGAAAAGCTTTCTAATTCATAATGAAAAGTTACGCGTCGCTCCAATGAACCTCTAGCTTCAATTACTTGCTGTGCAAATGGTTGGCCTGCATTTTGACCAATGTTTATGGTGCTTGGCAATTTTTCAGTAGCTACTTTACCCTGATATGATTAATTTCTTGCATAATATGAGGTTTTGCATGTGTGGAGCTGAAATAATCCTACCAGGCAGAAGAGAAATAAAAGAGCTTGTGTGTTTCAGCTTTAAAAACATTTAAAACATAACATCACAATTTTAAGCGTGCCAACAATAATACGAGTTAGCCGTGGATGAAGACGACCACAAGAGACATGAAGTTCCTGATGGGATTCAGCAGCATGAAAGTCATTACTTGGCTGGTAAGGTCAGCACACTAGATCATAGCTGGGCAGCCCCAGAAGCCAGGAAGCAAGAGACAAGCCTAGAGCTCATTGTACACGACTGCAGCAGCAGAAGTAAGAATGGTGACCAGCACTTGTTTGCTGCCTACAATGCCAGATCCTCCTCAACATGCTAGTCTCCCTTTGCACCAGAAGTGTTAACATGCATTAACCACCCTGAACTAAATGGGGGTAAAGCTTGAACAAACAAATCTTCATATAAAAATATCTTTGGTGTTAAGCACCCCAGAAGTCTCACTGATGTCAGGCTGAAGAGCTAGGCTTGTGCTTTACCTTCTTTAGCTGGATCAGACTTTACAGTAGGTAACTAGAGAGCAACATTTGGATCTGTGCAACCCTAAGAAGACAAATATTGCTGGCAGCTTTTTTTGAAAGGATTTGAGGAGAATAAGGTACCCAACTACTATTGCAATCTAAAGCAGAAAGATACTTCCATGGGACCTGGCACCCGGTTCTTTTTGGGCTCTGTAAAATGAGCAATATGGAGCATTATCTCCCAGGCTGTCTGCCTGCTTCTGCCATACCAACAGATACAGCTGCTCTGATTCAGCTGTCATCCACTGTCTGAATGCAAGCACATCCTCTGCAGGGATTGCAGCTAAAACATCATGCCGAAAACTCAGGAGGCTCTTAGGTGGGCACATGACCACACATGCTGATTCATGGGGAAAGTTTTCTTCACCAGAAGTTGAGAAGCAGATCACTGGAGGTGGTAACCTCTTAAACCATCTTTGAAAGAAGCCCTTAGGTGCCTTCAAAATCCCAACCTCCATATTTTTACTTAATAGAAAGAACATCTACACTGCAGTATAGCAAAGAGGTGCTCAGACTAGCTATAAATGAGCTAGCCATAAATGAGTCTGCTTTCTGGCAGGATAAATTAGCCCATATGGAGCTAACACTGCCAAAAAGCAGGGTAAATTAGTCCTCTTGGTGTTCTCTGCTGTCTCATCTTGACTGTGTCCACTATCCACAATGGTTCATTTACAGCTAGCTTGGGCATTTCTACATTGTCCCCTGGACATACTCAGAGCAACGTTGTTGTTACTGCTGTAAGCCCCCCAAGAGCAGAGGAACTGAGCCCCGTGGGGGTTAGTTACCTTCTATCTTTGCCTCTTAGCTTGGTGCAGAGGGGCCAAGACAGAGTTGATAGCACTGCAGCACAACCTCATTGAAGGCAGCAGGTACTTCTGCTTGCATGAATGTACACCAATTAGATTGCCATATTGAGTGTTAATGAATACTGAGTCATCCAGAAACCAAGAAATTACTTTATGGCCACCAAGATACGGTACAAAGAAGCATCTGATGCTAAGACTTGTGTGGGATTTTTGCTTTTTAACTTGTTTTAAGCCAGCCCTTTGTAACATTTTCTGTTTAAAACAAAGTAAATGGGTAATATATGTTGGAATGGTTGACTTACTCTGGGTAACTTAACCACTTTAGTCCTTCAAGTTCTAAAGAAACCAAATCAGCAGCATTACATAGGTTTTAAAATCTTTTTTTTTTTTTTTTTTCATATATAACAACTACCTTTTCGTGGATCTCAAATACTTTCAATGGGAAAAAAAGCATTTAAAAAATGAAGAAACATATTAGAAAATTAGCTGAATTAGCTGAATACAAAATGGGTCCTGGGTATCTGAAGCAACATATATCCCTGAAATATGAAGTGATGTGGAGCTTCATGAGGCATCTACACAGACAAGAAACAGAAAACTGAGCAAAGATCAATCAATACTTAAAACTTTCAGATACACAGATATGTAGGAAACTATTCAATATAGATGCACATCTTGCCAGGGAAGTTCTTAAGGCAGGATGGCTTATTTCAGTTAGGTGAAGTAAAATAAGCTACACTGGTAAAAGCTGCACTGGTATATCTGCACCTGACAATTAGCAATATACTGGCACAGCTATCTGGCAAAAAATCACGTCCAATTTAATGCACACAAGTCAGCAAGACCTCTAACACCAACTCCAAATAGATCATATTAACAGAATTCTATAGGTTGCAGAAATTAATTTCATCCAACTGTGCATAATTTTACAACCAGATAGTACAACGCATGAAAATAGACTTCAAATTGCTGGGTGACTTATGTGATCTTCCTTGGGACCACAAAGAGTGAAGAAGACCACTATAAGATGCCCCAGTGCTGTGCAGCTTGCCACTCCGTGTTCTGCCTCCTCTAGACTCTGCAGCAAAATGGGGCAGAGCAACCAGCACGAGATGAAACCTCCTTGAAAAGGTGAATGCAGCCCTTTCTTTTCCTCTATTTACTTACAGATCAGTGTACCCCTGAAGAACTATAAACAGCTGAGAGCAAAAAATAAAGGGACCTCTGAAAAGTTTTATGTCCTCCAAACTATAAATGTCAGGTGGCAGTACTAGGCAGTTTATTTTTCTGTAGAAATATATATTTTTTTTTTTTTCAAAGAAAATATTTTCTCTGAAAAATAAAGCTAGCTCGTCACTGGCAATTTTATGAAATACATATATAAATTTGCAGCAGTGCTGATGAATGCCTTTAATAAGTTGAGCTGACAATGTTTTTTTCTTTCTCCTGCCCAAAAGAAAATAATGTGTATATTAAAAAGTGCTCACACTTTTCAGTTTTGGTGGTTTGATTTTTTTTTTTTTTTTCCCTTTTAAGTAGTGGAGCAATGAAAAGGACCAGCCAGGACTAATATGCCCAGATATCTGTATAAAAATACAGGTAAGGCAGAATTTCGGCAGAGCAGCAAAGAAGTACAATGGGCTGAGTAAGCTCAGAACAGCATTTGCCAGACCAAGTGTTACATTTTTACCAAGCTAAGGGCCAGCCCCCGAAGTGAAGTGATGGAGCTGAGCACGTGCACATGGCTGGGGGGCAAGGGGCACACACAGCATTTTCCCAAGTCGAGATTCCTCACTACTGTGCTTTCCCTCCCCAATTAAGGGTTGAAACGAGCCACTGGAATCTACTGTATATCCTGGGGAAATGAATGCCCTGGCTGCTTTCCAACTCGTATTTCTCTCTTTCTACAGCAAACAAACAATAGGCTAAGTAGGATGTTGTATGTCACCCTGGGAAAAAAAAAAAAAAAAAAAAAGGTGAAGTATTGATAAACTGAGATTAATTTTTACAAAAATGTTTGTATCAAGTGCATATGCTTTGCCTCTTGGCCATTATGGAAATGTCAGGGGTTTAATTGGCAGCTGTGAATAGCAGCACCTGCAAACAGCTCAGGGCTTGTTCCTGTGGTCTGGCAACATTCTTACTTTATGCTTTAAATAAAGGCTTACTCACTGAGACAGAAATAACTGACAGTGGATGATTGATGATTGCCCATCACGCAATGGCTGACATCTACCATTCACTGACTCCATTTACAATTTCACTTCCAGATTTCATTAACAGGGCCGTGACATCTAGGAACGGGATTGATACAGATGGCAGCTCAGTTACAGAGTTCAGCTGATGCTGAGCGTATGTTAAGCATGGAAAACAGATTACTACGAGCTCCAATCTATCTCATGTGGTACGTTTTGGAAACCCTATCTGTTTACTCCAGGTAACCTTTTATAGTTCTATTTATCCTGCCTAGTTTCAAAGCAGATAGCAATTTTCCACAGTGAAGAATTTATAGTGCCATTTGCAATGTGCGTTTATAAAACACTTACTTCCGTGAAATATTAAGACAAGATTTTGGCATTCTAAAGGTTCCCTTTTTACTTAAGAAGGAAAAAAAATGCGAGCGCATAAAGTCCGTGATTTCCCTCATCACAAATATCCTCTTCTGAGCAAAACAAATGGCTCACTCTCCCCCACACACCTGCATAGGTCTCAACCCCCAGTGGCCGTGGAGCTCAGAGGCTAATAAAGAAGTTTCCAGCTAGAGGGGCCAGTCTCACTTTGCTCAAAACTCCTTCTGACCTCTGCCTGAGATGGGACACGGTGTCCTGCAAATCCATTTTTATCTCCAGCTCATCGGGTTTGGCACAGGCTGTTCTGCAGGAAGGCTGAGGCTTAAAATGCAATTTTCCATTTTCATTAAGAAGGTGGGCCAAATAGCAGATCTGAAGTGAGTTTTCAAACCCCACAAGGTCTGGAGCTGCTCAGACACAGGATTTCAGGTCGGCTCGCTGTTAGGGTGAGAGGTAGTTCTAAAATTCAGACCCTCTTTCGGATTGAGGGCTTAGGCTTTAGACACCTTTCCCTTGGTATTTCTGTGGGTGTCCGTACAGGAGCAGCAGGAAGTGCTGATATTCACCCTAGGAAGCTCTTGACTCTCTTTTAGAGTGTACCAAGAAATCCAAAGCACCATCCCTGAATTAAAACTAAATTCTGTAAAAGTAAACAGTCACAGCCTATAAAACACTCATAACCACCTCTTCCATGCAAATAAACAGTCTTAACTTAGCCTTAAGGGAGGAGAGTAAGTTGTAAGCAGGCTAAAAAACAGGTATAACATCTCGTGCAAGGAAGGATGTCACTTAATAGGTTCATGCAACTGCTCTGTATAGCTCAGCTGCTGAAGAAGTGCACAGTGTACAAAAGCACTTTTTTCCACCCCATTATCTGATCTTGCTTTTGCTTTTCCAGCTCAGCTGGTGAAGTTTTCAGAGCCTTCTCACAGAGCCCTCTCTAGGAACGCACCTCTCTTGAGCAGGTGCTGGAGCAAAGCCTGAAAGCAGATGGACAACCAGGGCTCCTGGGGCAGCTGCCAGAAGCTTCAAGGAGACAGTCTTAATTTTCACATCAGTCCACAGCCTTAGTTTTTATACCAGCCCAGCTTTCAAAACCCTGTGAACGTACAGTGGACCCTTTGTCAGCAGCTCTACCCTTCTTTCTTTCTTGAAGTCAGTGCAGCTTCTCCATCTCCTCCTTTGCCATCAGTAGGAACTTTTGAACGCCAGATTTGTGCTGTTCTTATCCTTTCTTTCAGCCAAAGGCTCGTGCAGTGGAAACTGGTGTTAATGCAGCTCTTTAGCAGGTGCAGAGATAGCCAGTTTCCAGACTGACACTTGTAATGGCTTTCCAGAAACAGCTCTGCTTCATCTCAAACTTGCTGAGCCAAATCCATTCCTTCCATATTTCACTCAGCTTCGTACATTTAAGCCGCTACTTCAATCCCCATACATAATTGCGTGCAGCCTTTCTTGTAAAGAATTCAGTAATTCTTTTCTTTATTATGATTATTTAAAGTAATTAAAGATGAATACACACAAACCCTAGAATTAACATTGTGCAAATATTTATACAGAAGCCAAAGCCAAGACTTTTCCCCCTTTCTAGGTGAAACGTGGAAGATTCATTCCGGAAGAAACAAATATATTGTCCAGTTTAACTAAAGACAGCACAAAAACTCTTCCTTTCTACCTTATTTAAAAAACCTCTGATGTTCTTTTTAAAGAAAACATCCTTCTTCTCTGTATCTTCTTCTATGTGTGCCATCGCTGATGGTAACAGAGTGCAGTACAGGGGTTTTCCAAGAAATTCCCCTGAAGCTGCAAGAAGTACTTTTCTATAATGTGATTAAATTCAATGATGAAAGAAAAAAAAAAGGATTTTTAAAACTTGTCAATGATACACAAAAAAATGCAGCAACTGTAAGAGGAACAGCTATGCCCTGCTTTGGGAATGAGGACCCACGTGCACAAGTTTAAGCAGGGGTTTAAAAAGCTAACTTTAGGTACCCCTTTTTTATTCCTGCTTCTGTAATTTTGGTTCAGCTGAATGGATCTGCAATGAATTTTTTGCTGTCTAGCACACAGCTGGAGACAGTGGAATATTTTTTTTGCTATTCTTTGTAAACATCCCATAAAAGCACACTAAGGAGCTACACCAGCCTGGCACTCAGGTGGGTGGTCAATGCCAGCTCCCTGCAGCACAGCTTGGAAGCAGCACTTAAAGTATGGCCCCTGGTGCTCTGTTGAACAGGGACCCAAAAATATCACAGATGCACCCCAAAATCAAGGATGAGTCTACTCCAAGTTGAGAAGGTCAAGTGCAGGCATCCAGCTCTGAGCTAGTCAGCAGGGTTCTCTCTCTAGGAAGTGGACAGAAGTGCTCCCAGGTTGTGAATCATCTTCTGCTATGGTAGGCATCTAAAACAGGTTAAATCGTGTATGTGTGAGATCCAAGTGCCCATTTCCTACCACTGACAAGATGAAACATTCAAACAACTAGCTTAGACACAGGTATCTACTGCACCACCATCTAAAATGACAGAGACACATCCCATCCGTAACAAAACAGAACTTCTAGAGACACTTTATTTATGCTCCAAGAGTGGAGGAGTTACAAGACTACAGTTCTTTCTCCTTTTTTTCTATTCCTGCATGATCCTCCTTCAACAGTTTTCAGGCAGGAAAGAGATGAAACAGGAGAGTCCATACATTAAACAGTATAGGGAGGCTCTCTGCTTCTGCCTTGTAGTTATGTGTAGCCTGGGGATGCTGCAAGTGGGGTTTGTAAAGGCAGAGAGAGGTATATTGAGCAGGAAAAAGCTCAGCTCACGGGTGCAGTGAAGTACTGTCCCAGTGTTTTACCATTCAACAGGAGATGGGTTGCCTTTGATGTGGTCTGAAGCCTTGGGGCAGCCCAGCAGTGAAGGCAGCTAGAGAGCCAACCTGCTGGCTGGCACAGAGGCAGAGCAGGGAGCACACAACGCCTCGCTGAGGCTGATGGAGCTCCTGAGTACAATAATCTCCAGGACATGAGTGATGGAGAACAGCTTGGGATAGTAATATTTGCTACCAGCCTAGCTAGTTCCCTAGAAAATGTCTTAGTCGACTCTTAGGTATTTTGGTTCTTTGTGACTCTGGTGTATTCTTGTCCCCAAATGTCCCTTACAACCCTAGGAGAGTGGAGGAGAGACAGATGCCTCCACCAGCACATGCCAAGGACTCCACTAACACCTTTAATTATTGCCTACTTTGACTTGCTCTCCAGAGGCATCAACTTTCCTGTACTGAGTATATGCTAGCCAGAGGAAAATTCTGTGCTTAGAATTAAGTGCCTAAATCCATGCATGTAAATTTGGGACAAACGTATTCCCAGGGCTACTTTTGAAGGTAAAACCTTCGATGATTTTGATACACAGATCCTGCAAAAATGAGCAGCACGGGGAAGTCTATCAGAAAAGGAAAAAAAAAAAAAAAAAAAAAAAAGAGAAAGCCCCAAATTTATTTATTTATTTTACACTGAGATGAATGATATGCAATCAATTAAAGCTGTATTCAATGACAAGCATAAGAGACAAACTGCTTTTTTGGCTATGCATCATCCATCTGGTGCTCTCAGTGAGGCAGGGGCTCTGTGTAAAAGCAGTATACGGTTAGGTAATAAAAGATCAAATCAGAAGGGGTACGTGGAAGGGAGAGGTGTAAAGGTCAGGCCTACCAGACTCACCACATCACTTCTGGGTTTCTGAGCCCTGTGTTTTGCAATTGGCACATTCCTGCAGCATAATGGGGAATCTGGCATGAAGCTCTATGCAATTTGTTTCTTTACCATTACCTAGCAAAATACAAATGCTGCGTTCCCAGAGCCAAAGAGCACCTCTAATTTCCACTGAAGTCAGTAGAAGCTTTGGGTATTACTCTGAAACCCTGACAGTGGGCTTTTTTTCCATTTCAATTGTTTCAAAACTTTAAGATCTAACTGGAAACAAAACGATATAGAACAAATGGCACTGCAAATAATGTAAAAAAAATAAGTAATAATAGAGATTGGCTAAGGTGCTACTTTTCAGGCAGCATCTCCAGTTGCCTTAATAGTTCCAACTGGCAATTATAATTGTTTTCAGCTCTGTCCCTTATTTTCCTTTGAGTAATGACACAACTGTATATGACAACAAAACACAGTGCAATCCAAGGTAACCCTGTAGAAATAAAACCACACTTTGGATCAGATCCTTGTCATTATATGGATGGTGAACACTTGATCTGTATTTACTGCACTCGGACTGAAGTGGGCAGACGAGTAAGTGTCCTCAGTTGGGCAGGTAACAGATCTTTACTTGTAATTTATAAATAAAGACTATGTTCCCATGAACAATGGCTCAGTGCAGCCTACGAACCATCTCCGTTGTATCACTCCACTCAAATAACTCCCTTTCCTTTTCTACATGGCTGTGGTTGAGTTCTTAAGAAGGTTACCCAGTCTCACATCTCACAGGCACATGGTGTGGCACTCAATTGTTATTTTGAAATGAAGGAGAAAATTGTTTTTACAGACACTGGAAAATATCAAGCTATATCAACTCTGTTTGGGATGTCCCAGTAAAAAAAAAAAAAAAAAAAAACCAAAACAAAAAACCAACAGCTTCCCTAAGGGGAGAGAAAAAAAGAAAGAGCAGAGAAATTTCTATCTATCTACACTACTCAGCTTTGCAAAATAAGGGGAGTCTTCCCCAGTTCAGGAAATTTAACCCCAGTTTGCTTCTATGATAACATTTTTCTTGAAAGGAAAGGAAGGCATTCCACCTCCTCATGTCTGGGCTTCTGTTTACACAGAGTTATTGTGCAACTCATCCATGCTGCTGATCCTTTTACACTCTGAATCATGACATTTGCTTGGACCATTACAATAAAGCCTCATTTCTGGTGGATAAAATCTCTGTTTTCCATGCATGAGGACAGACAACAAGGTAATGGGAACAGATCCAAAACACCAAAACACTCATGAGTTCTTCAGGGCAATATACTGAAAAAAAAAGTCTACCCAATGGGTGTAAATGAAATTCTGCTGCAAGGCTATTTTTCACTGCCAAGAAGGTGTAAAGAGGCCTCAGTATTAAGGAGAATCCAGCCCTGAGGCAGAGAAGACAGATGTTGGCTCATAGCCCACAGATAAATTAATGGCAGATAGCAAAGTAGAGCCTATGATGCACCCCAACAACATAACTCAACTGATTTCAACTGATTTTAACACAATCATTTATCCCAAGAATTTGATCCCAAAGGCAGCAGCCCTCTACACCCCACGGACAAAGCGTGGGTGGAGAACAAATCCCCAGGGCACAACAGTATCTGCTGCAGCCTCCTGCCAGGTCAGCCTGGATAACCTACCAACCACTCCAGTCAGAAGTATCCTTGCAATAGGATCCTGATAGTTTCCTCTGGATACGAAAAACATCTCATGTTTTAGCTCCTCAGAAAAGTTTTGAGATGACTTATCTATGCCTTTACTCAACTCCCTAAGAATGATCTTGCTGCGTAAATTCATGCCGAGGAGAAATTAATAGCCCTTCAGGTGAGCTGGAGGTAGCCTTGAAATCTGGAAAGATGGGTTGATCCTGACTTTTTAAAATTACAGACAATCCATTCTGGTCACTTGTATATGGTCATATACACAAGTTTAGTATTTTTACTTTTTTATTAAGAAAGAGACAGCTAAACCAGGTAACTAACAAATATTACTGACAGAGGAGACACAAAATTTATCATCTCTCCCACCAAAGGCATTTAGAGAACTTTCCCCACGCAGAACATCAGCACGAGACCTCTCCTCACCATGCCTCTGCTTTAATTGTGAGTCTCAGCATCTGCACTGCAAACAACTATTTTTTTCCAGGGGTTCATAACTCAAGTTTAACAGATTGCTCTAGGCTGACACATGGTTTCAACTTGGGAGCAAGCATTTCTTTTATGAACGGCTTTTTCTTTTCTTTTAAATGGTGATTTCTTTTTGGTTTTGCTTGTAATGTATGTAAAATGATTTGGGATGCTTTTTGCACTTGTGTACAGTAACTCAAAAGCAGCTTTCATTGGAACAGTGGAATTTGGCAAGTGAACAGTCAATATTGCCCTCTAATTGCTTTTAGCGTCTTTGCAAAAATAAAAATGTCATTTAAAATGGCTGAGATATTTCAATTTGAAAAGTGGCTACTGAACAGGCACCATAATGGCATGGATTTTTACTTTGTGTGTGTAATACACATATTCAGCATAATGCGATCCCTAAAATATACATCTCCAGATTAGGGCTGTACTAATTATTGATTTTTTAATTTTTTTTTTTTCACTTAGTGGCTGAAATAAGAAAATAAAATCCGAGTTGAAACAAAACATTTTTCCTTATTCCTCCTCCTCCTCCTCCACCATGAAAAATCCAAACTGTCTTCATATAGGGGTAAGAGAAGGTACCTCCTGACCCAAAACATAATGTAACATCTCCATTAAGGGCTCCAGAAAAAAAAAATACAGTAAGGCAAAGAAATACATTAAAAAAACCAGCAACATTACACCCTGTATAAAAAGAGACAAGGACATAGTCATGCCCTTCCCCTTCCTGTCCACCCCACATATCACACTCTGGGGACATGTGCCCCACAGTTTAAGTTCTTCCTTTACCAACTGGAAACATATATATTGACTTAGGATCACCTTTAATACTAGGCTACCAGGTGCTTTAGGAGGACGTGGCCCATTCACAGTCATAGAGGTTACTTATGGCCAGTAGAGTCCATCAGCTAAAGAAATCTTTACTTAAAAAGTGAGTTTTTGAGCTCGCTCACAGGATCTGAAAATGGACTGGAGGACGTGCCGTTCCCGGATTATGGTCGTATTGACTCCTTCCACAGGCCAATGAATGTTTAACAAACCCTTGCACCTCCACCAGCTTTAACAACACAGCCTCGTCCCTAGGAGCACGTGGTTACCTGCCCATGAGAACAGTTTTAGGACAGAAAGGAGATGGGAGCACAGATACCCCCAGGCAGAGGAAGGAGGATCTCTCACCTCCCAGGTACCTGCTCTACCACCAAGGTAATAGGAAGAAGAAAGTTCTACCTCCTTTCTCTGCTGATGTTTTGAGTGGCCTTGAACAAGCCCAGGCTTTGCCAATGAGTGAGATCTGCCAGGTTGTGTGGACATCTGTGGTCTTACACATGAACCAGAGCTTAAACACCCACAGCTGACTAGACCAGTAAATACCAGAAGCCTCCCTACAGCACAGTGTAGCTTTAGGTGCTTTAAACCTCTCAGATGACCACACCAGCTTCTCCTCTCTGTCACGAGACAAGTTTTAATACTGTGGGCTTGTTATAAATACATTGTTTGCTTTCATTTGCCATGCATTGTTTTTAACAGGCAAATTGGCACCGCACTTCTGTCCCTTTCTTCTACACTTATGAAGATCAAAGCTCTTCTTTATGGCTGGGTTGTTGGTTTTTTTACAAGAAGCTAAGGATGAGTCTATGTTCATGTGACTCCAGAGCCTGAGGCTTTAGAAATCATCACAGGAATCTCACTAAACATCATGTGTTGACAGCGGTGCGAATAGCGAACATTCACTTGTCTAGTGAAATTGTGTATTAATTCAAGACCATCAAGAACCACGACCATATTTCTCTAAAAAGCAACAACAAGTCAGGGCTGACTAGCTGGGAGAGAGGGCTGAACAAACAGGCGTTGTTCAGAGCTTTCCATCCCCTTGCTGCTGTGCCTCTCCCAGCCAGCCCCCCTGTCTGAGCCCATTGGCCAGTCCCTGAGAGGCTTTTCAAACGTGGCCCTAAGCTACAATATGCCATTCTGGGGCTTCTTCTGACAGGTAATCCTCAGCTCCGTCTAGCCAGATGGAGTTAATTTGGCTGAACTATGCTGACCTAGGTGAAGGATTTTCAAATATAAATGGTACAAATATAACTTTCTCTGCCAACAAAGTCATCCTATGTTACAATTTCCACCATCTCTCCCCCAAGCCTGCCTTATAAGGAGAGCATTCTTCTGCTAGGATTCATTCTGTCATTAATCTACGTCTTCTTTCAACAATAAAAGAAATATGGAATGAGATTACCAGAATGGATGGCCTGGTGCAGACTAGAGAACACTTCTTTTTAATAGGGATTTAAATTTGACATCAGTTAAATGTCTTGTGCCATCATGTTTCAGTTCTGTTATGTGGATTCTGGACCACGCTACCTACTTGGATGTGAATGAACTGTGCTGATTTAAAGCTTCTCCCCATGGCTATTCAGAGGAACTAAAATCCCATATCCTGCTCCAGAGCTCACTCATTTGGCCAAGGTGGTGGCGTAGGGTGGTCAAAACTCTTCCCAAGAGGGACAGGCAGCTGCTCTTCACAGTTCAGTTACATCATCTGCCCGAGTCATCTGGGGAAGGAGCACAAACAGGCAGGAAAGGACAAGGGCTGCCTCTAGTCCCTGGATTACCTTTTGCACAGCAGACCCTTGACCGTCTGGACTTCTTGTCTCCCTGATGCTCCCAGGCAACGGGAACATTCACTTGAGTTACCCTGCTGTGAGGGGAAGACAGGGCCAATGGAGCAAATACTTCTTAGCCCCAAAGTGGCTGTTCTAATTTTCAACTACCTAGGTTTAATCAGAAGGCTGATATTATGATTCAGTCTATGAATCCAACTGTAAAAGAAAGAGCCTTCGTCCAGCAGCATTCACGTGAGACCTGAAGCTGTGAAGCTCCTTTGCCTCCTTACACTAAAACGGATATGAATCATTTCCTTTCAAAAACCTCAAACCTCTACTCTAAGGCAAGTTTCTGGCTACTGGTACTATTTCTACTGACTCTGAGATACAGAATTTCTGATACTACCTTTTGGCTGCTTTGCTTATCTCCAAAGAAATCCCTCTGGCTCATGGGAAACTAAACGCAGACTTAAAAATAATAATCTCTTCCCTAGTGAGAAGACTATGTGTTAATTTTCACTGCTAACTATATGCCTAATATTGTTGATCAATTCTTTGATTAAAATAACAGCAGCTGAGCCTGTGTGACAAGGCGAACTGAGCGAGTTTAGTTCAGACAGTTACAATAATTTGGATTTCTTAAGTGCTTTGTGATAATACAGTACCCTGACGAGCTAATATTTGCTCAGTAAGGGCATGCAACATGAGCCTTTTATTTCCTGCCTCTCTCTCTCTCACATGCAGTGATTTCTAGATACCAGGACGTTTTTATTGTTTCTCAATAATACTGAGGCAGTACTTCGAGTTTTCACATTTTCATTGTGTGCTTCATAAAGAAAGATTCTGCCCTTATTCAGAAAAAAAGCAATCACTGAATAGACAAAGGGGGAAAAAAAAAAACAAACAAAAAACAGGGGAAAAAAAGGTGGGCAAGGAAATAAATACTGTAGTCCTTAAAAATGCTAAATTATCTTCCAGCTATTTATAATGTGCATTGAAGTAGCATCTAGCAGCTATTACATTAGCAGCTGTCTATTCACAGAGTAATAGATATTCCCCATTCTAAAGGATTTATACTGCAAAAGCACAACAGGAGAGGAAACAGAAAGAGGGAATTACCTGCCCAGCTTGGTGGCAGGGCTGAGAATTCACCAGCTCACTTGTGAGCTGATGCCCATGCCAAGCTGCTGGGCCATATAGGGTAATTCACTGGTGACCACGGTGTCTTGGTCTTGGGTTTGGCACACAAGAGGAGAAGGTGCCTGCGCAGAAAACGTCCAGAGCTGGTACACAGA
>NW_008614245.1:187489-267327 GCF_000691845.1 Merops nubicus | reverse complement strand
GGAAAGAGCATACAGCTTTTGCTGTGTCTGGTTATAAGAGTCACTGAAGGCTGCACGGTAGGAATGGAATTTGATGGAGGACTTGAGAAGATGGAGGGACAAACTTGCTGACAGACTTGGAGAAGATAAACCAGGCATGAGAGCTAATGGCAAAACAACTTACCCTTTGGCCTGTATTTCTTCTTAGAGAGAAAGGGCAGGACCTTCCACTGAGCCTGTCTTACTCTTTAGAATCCCTCATTCTTACCCTAAACTGGGAGAGAGTCATTTTGCCACCCGTTTTTTTCAGGCTTAGTGATCCTTTTTTCTTTACTGGCTTTGAGGAGAAAAGCTTTGTTCAAACAAAAGATTCAGGGCCAGGTGTTAACACAGTCAAAGACCAATGCAAAACCAACACAAACAGGCAAATCACAGGCAGACACCTGAACTTTCTACCAGCCTTTGGAAGTTATTTATTCCCTCCTCCCAGGTCACATCCAGTTTAAGCTCAGACTCCCAAGAAGATACTTGAGCTGGGTTTCCACTAAATGCTTTTGGGCAGCTCTCCCAAAGTTAAGGTCTCTCTAAGGTGCCTCAGGCTGGGCATCCAAGATTGAATGTCCCAGCTCACATGTACAGTCCTGGGTGATTTGCCCAGTTTTCCACCCCAGAACATTCCTCAGTCCATAGATGGCCAAGGGGAAAACTACAGCCACACAAATACCACTGTGGAAAACTGACCGTGTTGGTCTGGTGTCCTTCAGCAGCTGCTGATCTGTCCTTACCCAAAGAAACTTCCCACTTTTTAATAATAAAGCTGCCTTAGTACTAAGGAAGGCTCTAGATGTCTAAGTGTAACACGCTGCAGGTCTGGGTGAAGTCACATGAAAAGACAGGGCCATGCCTAATGCTGTAAGAAGAAAGTGGCTCAGCAAAGAAAAGAATAAAAATATTACAACTCTGGGAAAGGCAAAAAAAAAAAAAAAAAGACAGAACAGCCTGAGGCTTTAACATGGCCCTGACTTGTATTAAATCTATAAATTGATATTGTGTACATACAGAATACTCGTATATAAATTCTTGCTGCTACTTTCCCAGTTCTGTAATTCAGAATTTTGGGGATAATCCTGGGCTGGCAACATCTGAAGATCCCTAGAACTGAGTGATGCCAGGCCACTGAGAGACAGGAGATACAGAGCCAACCTGTGTGCCTGTGGCAGTGGCCAACTGTCCAGACATCCTGCAGCCAGACAGTGCAGCAGCTGAGCGGGCTGCCAGACACCTGAAAATCCCAGATATCCAGACAAAAAGGATGATAAGATGACAGATAACTTCCAAAAGATATGCTTTATCACTAAAAATGATAGAATTTGCAGGTATGAGATAATAATCCTTGAGTTCCTTGCTTTCAGGAGCAACAGATCTATGCAAGTAAAATCCACATGGTTTCAAAATGACTTTCTGAGGGAAAACTGGAAAAGTATCCCAAGCTCTTCCATTGCTCCCATGGAGCTGGAAATTCTGATCCAAATGATGCTAGCAGGTAAGGGACTTATCAGATACAGCAACGGTCACTGGGCTAAACCCATATCCAGTTCAACGGGAGCTCTGAAAGACGAGGTGGCAATTAGAGCTTGAAGACTAAACACAGAACAACACTTTTGGAAAATATTCAGTCTACCTGTCTTCTCACTCACTTGCACTGCTTATTATTATTTACACAAGTAGCGTAATTCCTTGAGCTGTTAGAGAAACTGGTTGTCTGCTGAATTTTAATGGCATTCAAAAGGCAACCAAGAGGGCAGAGAGGAGAACTGCATTCTGCAGGAACATTTCACCTTCCACTTCTGAAGTGCATGGTAATATTCCTGTTACATGAAGTCTATGATTTTATCCTTCATATCAGTGAGTAAAAATGTTCCTCTCTAAATCCAGCCCTTTTTAATTGCTGAGGGCTGTAACAAATGCAACATGCCGTGGTCTAGTCCTGAATTTACACTGAGTGTCTACACCCTTGGGCATTCAGAAGGATTTCTTCTTTGGATATAAATATATATATATATATACACACAGACACATGCATTACACACACGCATATTTATAAATACATTTAGGCATAGGACTGTATTTATGATATGAAGCGATTGCTTCCCTTTTAATACCCAGCTCATGAATAATTTGGGAAGACTGAGGTATTTTCTTCTGCATTACAAGACTTAATTGTTTGGCTTCCTCATTTATCTTTGGCTCTGATTTGCAATTTATGCCTTCGCACAGCTTTTAGATACCTAACATTTCTTTTGTCCCTTGCCCATAGCATTTAATTTCTCTCCCACTGATTATTTATCTCTGTAATTTAAGCTATATTATTTAATGCTACGAGCTATAAAGTGTTTGGGGATGCCATTTGTATGAAAGATGCTGCACGAAATAGAACTGTGTTGTCCTATGACTCCAAGTTCTTCTTACGTACAGTACGGACCATTTCCACAACCATGGCACGGCCATCTGTTCCATATCAATATATTGTTTATTTTTTCAGGGTATCAAACTGTACATGCTTTGAAATATATAGAAACAGAAGTTGTTTTTGGTTTGTTTTTTTTTTTTTTTTCCTACTGAAATGTTTGATCTTTGGTGTCTTAAACTAAAAGGAAGCAGAAAAAGCTTTTGCTCAAGTAGCAACAGTGACCTCTAGTGTGTTTTTAAAACTTCTTCTATTGAATTTACACCCATTGTTCCTTTAACCTTTAGGGCATTATTTAAGAACAATTTTCCGGGTAGTATTTGGACTAATTTTCTTATTGACTCTAGTCTATACCAGAACGTGATTCTTGGGCGATCTTCTTTTATCCTCATAATCTATGGTAAAGTAAGTGTGTCTTCATTAATGACTGTAATTATCATATATAAAGTTGTCATTTAAATGAGCAATCATCCCTCGCTCTCTCACACACATACAGACGCACACAAATTGAGCTTTATTTGTAGCAGGAATTGAAATTTGGCTAAATATCCTATTTAGCTTCAAGCAGTAAACATCAGGAGCACAGATTGCATTGGTTGGCAGAGTTTGTCAGCCAAGACCACAGTTGGGTTTTTTCTGCCCCCCCCAGTTCTTTTTTTTTTTAACCACAGTAGTCTATACCACGCACAGATTGTCTTTCAAATGAGGAATGTTGCAAGAACACTCCATAGTGCATACAACTGTTAAACTGGCACTGCTGTCACTAAGCCTATGTCAGCACTTCCAAGCTGAGCTGCTATTTTCAGGAGCTGAAAATGCAGTTACATGAGCCGTTGGGTACTGGCACTTTGTGCACGTGGCCCTTCAGGGAGGAAGGTTATTCTGAACCAGAGAAGCATGTGTTGGTGGATTTTTGGGTGTGCATGAGCACGTGAGGGTCTCTGGGCATTAGCACCGTTCGGAGGCACGTTGCAAATTTTCAGGCCTGTTAAACTTTTAGAAAAGCAAATGAAAGATCTACTCACAACAGCTACTTTCCCACTCCTTCTACAGATGTCAGAGCCTTGCCTTCTAACAGAACGTTCTGCTAAGCTTGTTTGGAGTTTTAAAAAGAAAAGCGAATTGTTGATGGAGCTGGTTAAGTCCAGTAGTCACTAGATGAGACCCTTTGCAGGTTAAAGAGAACAGAACTGGGGATACATTTTAAAAGCAAAGCATCTGAAGACTGCTTGTGTACTCATGAACAAAACTACAGACTCAAAGAGCAGCTGAGCCCACTTACGTGCTAACAGAAACTTCTCTTCTGCACCTATACATATATTTATCACACGGGTACCAATATTTTAAAGCATGACCCTGATTTTATTCATGCTTTCACGTTCTCATGGAAGCATCTTCCCTGTAATGCTTTGTCAGAGCCCCAGTTCATGCTTAACCTTAAGCAAGTGATCTCTGCAACTATTTACGTGCCTAATGGAGGATGCATCCTCAACTGGCTGGCTGTGGCTCCTATTTTACATCAGCAGCCAAAAAGCATCTCCCATTTCTTTGTTTCAGAGGCAGGGATCTTTGTGATCTATCAAACCACTAAGATGCATTTTTTAAGAAGAGAAGATGACAAACTGGGACTCCATCTTTCAGTCATGGTGCGGAACTTTCAATTTTCTTTCCCACAAATGTGTGAACTGGGGATGGCGATGGCCTTAATTTGATTCCTCTGGGTTTTCTCAAGGAGTGACAGCACCCCAATGCCATTTTTTATTTTAATTTAAGAGTGTCTGTATCAGAGCAAGGGAGGGAAAGCTTTGCTCACATATTTAGGCAAATAAATGAGTTTAAGAAATCCAGAAAAAAGATGCAAAGGGATGATTTAAGTGTAGATCTTCAACACATTGCTGAATGCACTGGTGTGGAGGAGGAAAGTCACGTTTCTGCTTGGCTAATGGAAAGGAAAAAGAGCAATAAGGGGAAAAAAATTGAAGCTGCAGAGGTCCCAGATGGCTCTCATGAAGGGCTTGAACCTACATTCCTTGAACACCGTGACTTCCACTGATGAAAATCAGGGCTTGGTATTGAGAAATGAAAACTGGGGATTATGGCAGCGCAGAGCAGATGATGAGGGTGGTACTGTACCTGCAGCCTCACAGCAGGGCAAGAGCAAAACGCCACCCTGCTTCCAGGAGCTGCTGGGCATGCACCTGAAGTAGACAAAATATTTACTGACCTCTGGGAAATAGAACTGGGACATCAGGGCTCTAGTGTATTTGGGGAAAGGGGAACAATTTGTGCCTGGCCAGCCTCAGGTTGGTCCAAGGAAGGAAGTGGGAAGAAGTTGGCTGACACTAAGAACACGAGCCTTTCCCACAACTGGGAGTGCAACCAGCATCTCCAGGAGCCCTGACCACAGACTCATCCTCACGCCTGCTCTTGTTCAGTGCATGTTCCCCAAACTCAGCATTACTACTGCTCCTACCACTTGAGAACCTTCTGCTTCCTGAGAACCTGCTTTGCTGAACTGGAGCCTATCTCAACAGACAACATCCTGCCTTCAGACTGGTCCTTCCTCTCCAGACAAACAAAATCACTTCAGGCTTATCAGGCTGAGCAGCATTGTCTGATGACTGCTGGTTTCTCCTAACAGCAAAGCACAGCTCCGAGTTTTCAGAGCTTTTCTTCTGTTCCCCTTACCCTGTCTGTAAACAGTATAAATTAGTAATCAAAAAAGATACAGCCCTCTGAATCTTTTATGACGGTGTGAGTGAGAGAGAAATTTGCAGACCGAAGACCCTAATACACACATATTTGTAAAGGTTGTCTTTGTTTGA
Source organism: Merops nubicus (assembly GCF_000691845.1). NCBI lineage: Eukaryota > Metazoa > Chordata > Aves > Coraciiformes > Meropidae > Merops > Merops nubicus. The sequence continues at coordinate 262,056 of NW_008614245.1, read as the reverse complement.
GGAGAAGAGTGAAAAGGCTGGAGGCTGGTCCCTCCCCTCACCTGCTCCATGTGAGTTAATTACAATCTCAATAAGCCGCCTGTCTCAGGGTCTTTCTTCAGGGCACTCTCTCGCACAGCACCGCAGATCTACATCAATTACCTCTGAAATCTCTTTTATTACTTCGTTTTAAAATAGCCACTTGTAAAAAAGTTATGCCGCAGCCCCAAATAACTTGAAGTGCTGCTGGAGCACAGACTGAGCATGTGATTCTTCATTCTTCTGCCTTTCTGCTCATCTCCCAGACTGAGCACATATATATGAGTATGTATGGATCAGGCACATGCTATAAAAGATATACTCGAGGCCTCTTACAGCTACAGAGTGCAGGAAGCCCACACTGCACATTAATAACCACGTATCCAGCCTTTATTCCCCCAATATTAGAAGTTTGGAGTGATGTCTGAGAGTTTGCTGAGCACAAAGGCTCTCTGCAGACCTGTGCCAGATCCTGAAATAGGACCTTACTGGTTCGTGCTCTGTGCAGATGACAACCTGCCTCTCGGAGCAGAGGTCTGTGGGTTTCAGCTGCACTGTCTCAAGCTCAAGGTTTCAGGCCATTTCCAGCAGAAGGGTGGCTCTGCTTCAGCCTGAGGTCCCTCGGCCTAGTCGCTGCCTCTGGCACACCTCAGTAATAGAAAAACAAGGAAAAAATGGGGCCAGGGAAGCATGATGCTTTCCTGGTTACAGTGTCCTGCTTCCTAAAATCAATGGCTCCAGGATTTCCTGACCTGGAGGGTCCATCTACTTCATTAATAACCACCAATGGACCTCTTCTAATAAAGTTGCCTAATCCCATTATTTTATTTATTTTGAATCAGTTTATTCTTCAGGTCTCCCCAGCATCCTGCACTGATGAGTAGCACAATTTCATTATGTGCTGTGTGAAAAAGCACTTCCTTTGGTCCTTTTTTTTTTTTTTTTTTTTATTTAAACTCCCTGCTTGGACCACTTCTAAGTGCATTCTGGGTTTTGTACTTCTTTCTTTCTGGGCTGAATGATCCACAGGGCTCTATGGGACCGTGGAAGTCCACAAGCAGCAGTCAGACAGGAGCAACCTCAGGTCTTCACCAACACAAACTACAGAAAGTGTTGTGAGTTGCTCCAACCACTAAGCACAAGGTGCTACAACCCCTGCCAGCTTCCCCAGTTATGACAGGACCCTGACTTGTGAAAACTTCCATCATACCCGTGTGCCCAAGATCCTCACGATAGCTCAAGAGGGCAACGGCCGACCTACCACAGCCTCGGCTACACAAAAGCACGAGCCTTGTGGAAGGAAGGAAAAGATAAACAAAGAAGTGGAAAGTAAAATAAAACCAGCCCAATTTGCACAGATGTTTGAGTCCTGGCTCACAAAGAGTAAAAGAGGTGCCTCCCTAGCTTAAAAGAAATAAAATGACTGTTCCTGGGGTCAGGTCCACAAGCACAAACACTTGCTTTATGTCAAAATACTGGCAAATGTGGATGCACGCTACTGGTTTGGAGTTAAGTGACAATGTTAAGGACAGTGCTGAACCATTCTCTCAGGTATGCATGTGCAGAGAAGAGAAGCATCCTCCCTGCTAAGCACATGAACGTCTGCTGCAGAGAGAGTGATGCTCTTCCCAGTAATGTCTGAGAAGGTCTGGCAATAATGATGGTACCTGACCTGGAAGAGCTTCCCTCAACATCAGCCTTCTTACACTGAAGTCTGCGTACTTCAGTTCATCTTTTAAAAAGGACAGTCTTAAAAAATGTTACTTATTTAAACAGGATTCTTTCACAAAAAAAAAAAAAAAAAGAGGAAAGAGTTGGGAATGCAGTGAGGGAGGTTCAGGATTTCAATGGAAACAGAGTAACAGCAGAAGAGGAAGTCTTGCTGATTATAAACTAAACATTATGTATTAAAGACTGTTTTCTTTTTCCTTGTTTTTTTTTTTTTTTCCCTTTCCAGCAGATAACTTGTTCCCATCCATCTGATTGCATTGCTATGCTCAAGTTATGTGTGATTTTTCAGAAAGCCAGACTTCAGTCACTTTCCAAGTAAAAAGAATTCGTACTGGCTGCAAAGGTATCAATATTTCATCAGGTCTTTGTTCAGCACTGGTTTTAGCTTTTCTTAATGGTACACTTTACCAGGCAGCTTTTTCATACATCATTAAACAGCAGCTATAGCACTCGTGCCCTGTTTCTGATTTACCGTAGATAGTAATGTTTAAGATCACATTAAACACCACACGTGCTCTCAGCTATTTGAGCAACATCAGAGTAATGAACAGTCAATAGTCTTACTAAATTAGTACCCTTTGGAGCTCTCGTTACTGAATCAAATGAGTATCCTTGGTCCTCTGGTGAAGGCAATTCTAATGCGAAATAATGAATTTAGTGTCTAATCAAAACTTAGAGGTTCCTTTTCCCTTCTGACTTTCAAGAGTAAATTATATAAATTATGTAGAATAGATCTAATACTTCCAGCACCCAAGTCCTGCAAGATGCTATGGAATAATTACCATGAATGACTGGGATGCCAAGGTCCAGCCACACGTTAATAAAATCTGTGAGGGAGACAAAGGCAGAAGAACTGTTCTGGGGTTACAGCATTGAAACAATAAAAATATGGTCTGAGCTCACTTTCCAGTTCTGCAAGAGGCTCCAGACAAAGCTCCACATAACCTATTTGTACCTCCACCTCCTCTCTACAGTGCAAGAATATCAATGCTCCCTAATCCTAACCTGCTTTTTATGGCATCTGTGTGGTAACATGGCAAAAGTTTTTTACAGGAAGGGCCCAGGCACCACTAAATCCTCATCACTGGTGTATAAAAACACTGCTGTTATTAATTGCAAGAGATCTCTTAAGCAGAAGGAAATAGGAGGCAGGAATCAAGATAAAATACAACTAATCAGTAAATAACTTGCAGACCCTGTCTAGGATTTTCTGAACACAGGAGCCTGGGGCTCACCTCCCTGAATGTAAACACGGAGCACATTCTCACAGTTCCTGATCCACCAGCTGATTCCAAGTTACTGGTACCTAAGTCTGTACGTAGATGCCAAACTTCACATTCCTTTTTTAACTCATAATCCCTGTATAGTCATGAAGAGCTGATCTCCATAGAAACAATACAGGGCTCTGAGAGAACAAACTGTACCATATAATCTAGAGAGCAGATGCTTTAGGAAAGCTGTGCCATTGGCCTGTGGGACAATAACAGAGGTAATAGAATTTATGCTAAATTTAGAGGAAATTATGTTTTCTCTTCCTTGTCTTCCATTTGCAAAATGTATCACCTACCAATAACATCATTAGCCTTTTAAAGTGCTCTACGATTCCTTGCAAAGAAAGCACTGTATTTTTTAATGAAAATTTATGTTTCAGAAGAACAGCTCCGTGATGCAGCCTCAATACTCTTTAAAGTCACTGCTCTTATTCTTAATACTATCACTCTTTTAGTCAGGGTGGTCCGGTTTTACATAAATTAACAACTTAGCAGGAGGGTTGTATTTAAAGGCTAACCATGCCCGAGCAGCACTTGAATTTATCATAAAACATTTTTTAAAGTTTTGTGGGAAGTGCTTTCTAGTCAAGAGAAAGAATTTTAAAAACTTGGAGTTAGAGAGTTAGGTTCTCTACCCATCTTGAAAATTCCCTAATTCACTTTCCACCTGGTCCCACCAGACGACAAATGGGATGAGACTACAACTGGGGCCTCTGTGCTTAAAGCCAATCTCTCAAATGCTGGACCTGAAAATAGGATGAAACACCTCAGTCATGCTTCAGGGGTTCCCAACAAAGCTTTAGGGCAAAGTTCATAACGTAGCCTTCCATCAAAGGTGTTGGCTGCTGAAGTTTTCTTTTTGTGTAATACTTCAGTGTATCACAGCTACCTTTAAATGTGGGGTGTCACCAGGGCCACAGATAGAGCCCAGATGTGACCCTCTTTATCACCCACTTCTTCCATAGTTTTCAAAGGGAATTTTCACTGAGGTTGGGCACCTACAAACCTGGACTTCATTGGAAATCCCACCCTAGTTATTTGTTATTAAACACACACTATCTACAGTGTAATAGCCTAAACCTCCCAGTTTTGCATTTCACCCAAACACTTAGGATAAGTCCAGAATTTTGATTCTTAGAAGTGCTGACAACTGCTTTCTTCTCTTCATGGGCATAATGTCTATTCAGTCAGGTTTTCCTCCCTAAAAGTCACGTGTTTTCCCCAAGCCTATGCAGTGACTTAAAAGAGGTTTGCTGCACATGTACAGATATAAAATCAGCTGGATGAATCACTGCGCAGAGCTGCCTGCCTCTCTTTCCAATAGTCAGAGACACAGCAAGGAAATGCAGCTGAAGCTTTTTCCCAAAAAGGTTTACATTTCCTTCTGCAAAACACTTCTATTTTTAGTCACATTTTTATCTTCTCTGCCTAATTTTAAGAGTCCCTTTTCTGCAGTAGTTTAAAACTGCAGCACTTCTGTATGAAACTGAGAAACAAGTATCTACCAAAACCTATCCCATTTTTCCTCACCTTTTCCACAGCAGGGCCAAAATATGGACATGACCAATTGTGTGTGCTTGTGCATGGTGGGGAAGTGATGAGGAGTTTTTAAAGGAGAAAAGAGAAAACAAATCACTTCCCAAGCAGCTTGGCTAGGCTGTGAGTGCACGTGAGCTCACTTCTTTACAGTAACTCCCCATTAAGTTGTAGCTTTTCAAGGGGCTGGAGGCATTGATGCTTCCCAAGATGCCCTTCAGTGCACGTTTTCCCTTTGAACCACAGATGGTACCAAGGGGAATGACATAAGGAGGTGTTTCTGCAGAACAGGGCTGCCGTGCCAACACACTGGTCCAGGACTGCTCTACTACAGCCCAGTGCTGAAGGACTCACAGTTGAAAACAACCATGTGCAGCAACAGGCTTTCACCCAAAGGGCTTTGAAGTCAGGAGAAAGATATTCCTGATATTACAAAGATAGAAAGATATTACAGCAGGCTTTGGATGAAGCCAGCACAGAAGAAACTGAACTGATGCTCATCATAAACAAGGTGGTGGTTTTTCTTTCCTGCCTTTAATTGATTTTGTCATTCACTTGTGATTCGTTACTACTTTCTCCTTTTCCAGGCTTAGCCAGAGAGCCTCCAAGATACCAAATGATCAGGAATAGTGTTTGAATGAAGAGAATTACTTTTGCATTTTCCACCAGCCTCTGTTTTGTTTGGACTTTTAAAACAAACCCCTTCTCATGCCCAAATCCTGCAAAGACACGTATGTTTAACTTTGCAGGCAGTTGTTTGTCAGCTCTGGATTCAATAGGCATGGAAAATAGCTGTGCAAGCCTTTGCACGTTTGGGACCTTGAGTGCTCACTGCTCTATTAATAGCAATAATTAGTACAGGCTAATCCATGAGGAGAAATCAAGCTAGGGCTTTTGTTTCATTTCCTTTAACTGTAAAACCAAATAAAACAGCCACAAAACCCCTAAAAATATCCTTTATTGCCTGAAGGTCTCATTGTTTTTCAGGGATCTCCCAGAACAACTTGCAATCTCTGAAGGCTATGGCTCCTGGCATGCAGAACATCGATTTTGAATCCTCTTGGCTTATGCAAGCATGTAATTCATTGGAGCAAACGTAAGAGGTTTCCTAACCTTCATTGGTAGAAAGGTTCCAGTTTCCTTCATCCTAACACATAAATCCATATTTGCTCTTCATCTGACAAGCTTGTGAAGGGCTTATATATCCTTACAGGACTATCCAAGGTTCTATATATTTCTCATCCTGCTTAGCAATCCCAATTGTACACAACACTTAAAGTTTCAGATCCATCAAGCTGTCATTCCAGCTATCCACATGTAGAGAGGTTTTGGCTCAAGTTCGAAGTTTATGAGCATGATTAAATCAGTGCTAACATCAGGTTCATATTTAATTCTCTAGAATAGCCATGTTCTTACAAAATTTTGACCCCAGCAAGACAAGAGCTCTGGGACATGAGCTCCTCTCATGAGATTTCTGAGGTCTGTAATGGTGGAAATCTCCCAAGACACATCCTGATGACTTCTCCCATCTTATATATACATGACAGAGGATTCTAATTGTCTCACTGAAAGCTGTAGGAATACACACCTACAATCCCCAAACTTCTACTCCACAAAATGCAGGGAAGTACTGAATTTGGGGGTGGTGGGGGCGTAGAGGAGGTCAGACCCATTCCCAGTTCTAAGATATCAATCCTTTTTTGAAGAGTGTGATATACTAGTAGGATACAGCACACTTTTTTCTTTATCAGCTATGAAAGATTGTATAAAATTTAATATTCTTTTTTATTATTGGTTGTAAAATGTTGTTCAAAAACTTAATAAAAAGCAAAATCTAAAAGAAAGAAGAGGTACTTCTGAGCCAAGTTCATCCAAAGTCTAAGAGAGACATCTGGGAGGTTACTGCAAATACTTTAGAGCAACATTCATTCATTCATTCCAGTTTTAAAGGAATTTGATTCAATTATGTTTTCACCTTTTCCATGTTTTCTTTCTATAAGTGTTCTAGTGAATAAGTTTGCTGGCAGCAGTGTTTTCAGAGTGAAAGTACTGAAGAGCCATTTTAGAAAGTGTTTTTAGTAGATTTACTATGAAGATTCAAACTAGATTCCTGCTCCCAGGTGCCACGTTTATCCAGTCAAAGAGAAGTAACACTTCACAACCTGTTTGGCCAGTCAAAACTAAACAAGAGACCTTGAACGTGTGGCACACGCAGGGACCAAGGAAGAGATCACTCATTACTCAGGGAGCAGAAGCACCCGGAAGAGCCCCGGGGGCAATTCCTGCCTGTCCCTGCCACGCCACGCTGACGCAAACGGGAATTTCATGGCTGATGGCTAGGGAAAGGGATCATACCTGCAGGAGCAAGACACAAAGAGGAAGAATAAATAAATAGTTAATGCCTAATGCTTAGCAAAAGCCAAGCTGAGGCATGCGTGGCAAAACCTGCAGGAGGCTGAGCCTCCTTGCAGACCTGCCACTGGGAGTCGAGACTGCTCATTCTGGCTGAGCAAGCCAAAGGCAGTGGAATATGCAAGCTGCAAACATTCCCACGTGCATCTTTGGCTACAGAATCTGGCCCACTAGCCCAGACTATAGCTAGCCTGGGATTCCTACATGGAGTTGGGTGTTTATGTTCTTATTTTAAAGGCGCCTTCATGGATAGAAAGCCCTGCCCCCCCCCTTTTCATGACTCCAAGGAGGAGTCAGGCTCACGTAGCTGATGCGTGCAGCTGAGGGAGTATCCATGCAAACTTTGTAGCCACATCTGTAACCTTTCAGGGCACCACAGTTTCTTGCCAGATTGTGAAAACAGAGGAAATAACACACTGCACATGCTCAGGTCACAGGAGCTGAATGTACTTGCACAGGGCATATTGGTACATGGGGCAAGATTCTCCAGCTGTTATGGAATCAGCCCAATTCCATAACAGGGTTCCCTAGTTCTCAATCTGGCCCACAAGTGCTTACAAGCAAGGTTCAGAACCATTTCCTCAGCTCAGACTCCCATGATAGGAACGGGGAGGGGGTTCAATTACCCTAAGGGTATTTAAATGTTTAAATGTTAAACCATGGTTAACAATAGGCACCTCTCTCTCACAGGCTCACATACTCTAAAGGCATTTTTAGATACTGCTGTCCAAACCATGTTTTTGCTTTGTATGGCCTGGGATAGAATATTAGAATATATGCATTGAAGAAGCTATCATGAACACCAAAGAAAATGTCTAGGAAAAGGTTGTTCTGGTGGGATCCAGCCACTTCCTAGCGTAGATTACATCAACCGAAGAAGTCAGCTGGACTATGCTGGCTACTAGGAGACTTCCAGGAAACTGTCTGATAAATGAAGATGGAAACCTCTCCATTCCCTAAATAGTCCTTCATGAGGACTATTTAGGGGTGAATGATTTTAGAGAGAGTCGGGAAAGAAGGAAAGACGCAGGTACTATAACAGCTGTGTGCTGTTCTAAGAATCTTTTCAATGGAGAGTGTCCACTGCTACTACATCCATCACATTTAGGCTTTCAAAGCACCTAAACTAGTCTGCTGCTTTGATTAGCCCTCTTTGGGCAAGCCTTCCTCCTTCTGCCCTTTGACTGCACAGACCCCCTTTTGTACCATAAGATGGATAAAAGCTGGCTAACAGCCTGGAAAATATAGCGTCAGCTTAGCTTGTGCTGTATCTCTTCCATCAGCTGGACACATCAAACAGATATTGCTGGACAACTGATTTCTGTTAGCAAAGATAGTTTAATGCAGGTTTGCATCCCTCCTCCTTTATCCTTAGATAAATGGCATGACAGAAGGCAAAATTGCTTCCTGTCTTCCAAGAAAACCTAATGGGAGGAAAAAAATCGAGTATGTTCATATCATTGCCAATAGCTGTATGAACTTCAGTTGCAGCAATATGTTCTGGATGAAAGGGACAAGAGATAAAAGTGAGTGGAGATATTACTCCTCCATCTCATGCCAGATGGGCAGATTCTTTTCTCAACATGTTCTGCTGGAAGCAGTGGGCACGTCTGCAGCCCACTAGCACAACCTCAGCAAAAGAGTAGGGGTCTGATTCACCTTGCCAAGTCTGGGTGCCTACAACGTAGATATTAACCTCTGAGTGAGTTGAAGAGACTTGCCTTATACTGATAGGACACCTCATCCTAAAGAAGACATTTATGTCAGGTTGGATTGACCCCAAAGGCTTCTGTATTTGTTCCTTGGCAATGAAAGAAATCTAGATGTGACACCTCTATACAGGCTTCTGTGACAAACATATCCAAAGGTAGGTGTGACAAATGCTACTACAGGTATTATTTAGGTACAGAGCTCAAAGACTAACTTGCAAATTTTGAGTACTGTCAATTGTCACAATTATAGCAAAAGATGGAATGCCAAAGAAGGATTCTGTATTTTTTATTCCTAAAATAGAAATAAAAAGCAAGTCTTCTGAGACTTTGCTTTACTAATATTACTTCTTTCCCTCTTACTTCTGGCTGGGCCAAAATAGTGGGTTTCTTAACCTCTCTTATGGTATCACTGCCCTTGATGATGTTAACAAGGGAATGAATGCAGCTCTTAATATTCTGATGTTCCATATTAGACCCAGAGGTAGCCAAGAAATGCAAACAGGTATAAAAACATAATTGCAACTATATTCTCAGACAGCAGTTTTCTAGCCCATGGTTGAAATGAGCTGCTATGGTACACCGATATTTTCCAGCACAGAAAACCAGAGCAAAATAGTAGCAACCTGAGCTGATAGATTTTTTTTTCCTCCTCTGTAAGTTCTAAATGTCCCTGCCTTCTATTTGTCAAGTCCATTTTCACCACGTCAGCCACCCCTTTTGCAGACAGCCAATTTCACATTTTTGTTCTTAGAATGAAAATAACTGTCCCATTTCCCCCCAGTTTAATTTCCTCCAAAACGGGAGAATTAAACCCAGGGGTGATTTGTGGCCAGTGACTTCCTGCTAAAAATGTGAAGTGTTTTACAAGCTTGGACAACGATCACTAAAAGGAACGGGCCAGATTCACCTTGGCATTGCTCTATTTCTACCCTGCCATAATAGCACTTTAATCAACAAGCAGAACTGGCATAAAGCACTGATGCATCAGGCCCATCATATAGAGTACACCCACTTAATCAGGTAATCAACTTAATCAGGACACTTCCCAAGGAACCAAATTAAGCCTAATGACACCAAGTGGCAAGGACTGCTGCTTAATTGGGATAGTAATTCTGCTTATGGTAATTGGGATGCCTGCAGGTGATTAAATGGTACTGAGCTAAGAAGAGACAATCTCTGTGACGCTCGGAGACTGTCGGTGATTTGTCTCTCCTCAAAAGCCTCTGTCAACAGCGGATCAGCAAAACAAAACTTTTATAATCCTCTTGCTTGGGCACTATTTGAATGGAATATTTCAAGATAGAAACAGGAACACAGAAGCAAAAGAAAAAAAAACCCTACAGATTCCTTAGGGTTGTCCGAATCTGACACTAGGGCTAGTACCAAAACAAATGACCAAACAACAAAATCAAAACAAACCAAATAAATACTGAGGCATTTGTCTGGGGGAGACACGACTTTCAGTCGTTAAAAGCTACTTTCCACCTGCCTTTTCAGATGTGCCTGTAGCTGATGTTTCACAGCACAGCACGAGTTCAGTGAAATAGAAGGGCTCAGACTCAGGGAAAGTGAGGGCTTCTTACAGATAAGACACATGAGGAGCAAACGAAGGGGTCACAGAACTTCTTCCCAAGATTTCCCATTCTATTTTGGAGCACAGAAATGAACAACTGGCAAAGTACAAAGAAAAAGATGGCTGAGACACACAATTTAAAAATATTTCTCATAAAAACAACTTGTTTTTAACATTTCCAATTGCTATCCAGAGTAGGCATGAGATGTTCTAAAGTTAAAACCTGTACTTCCTTTGAAATAGCTGTTGGAAATCTCAGAGTTCTTCTGGAGCTAGGTCGCTGATACAACAGCAGCCTCCAGAGCCATCACACCAGGCATGGATCAGCAATGTTTTCAGAGTCCAGCCTTCAATGTCACTTTTTAAAGTGCTTTCTACTTTTCACTGGCCAGTTTGGACCATGAATTTAGTCCAAATGCAGGGTCTCCATCTAAGAAAACATGGGGATGAAGAGCAGTTTCTTTTACACAGTTTGTTTACTCGTAAAAAAAAGGAAGAACAACTTGGTTTGTTTCACTTTTTCTCATTCCCTCTTGTAACATTTGTCCAGGCACCAAACTGCACAGATTTCTGGCATGTCTATAACTCCTTTCTTCACAGTTTTACACTGAGATATGTCCCTGCTGCTTCTCCTGCTCACCCACCCAGAGCAGTGGACATTGAAGCTCCCTGCCACTGCATGCTTGGAGAGTGCTGCTGTATCAGGAGCTGTGTGTCCCCGCAGCCACCCTGAGAAAAGGACACACCTTAAGACCTCTGCCCTCAGAGATTTACCCAAATGAAGAATAAAGTATCTCCCTTTTTTACTTCAGAGCAAGGAAAGGACAGTTCAAACTAAGATTTGCACTCCAGCCTCTCTGAAGTTTGTGTGAAAAGGAGAATTTGGGATATAATGTTTTAGAGATAGAATTTAGGCATAATGATCTGATCCAGCTCAGGTCACTGCTGCAATCTCCTCCAGCCGTGCACATCCAGAAGTGACAGACAGGGAACTAGGAGCTGGAGGAAGTGGCAGTAACAAGCTGAAGTCCCTGCATCACTTTTGCCTTTGACAGCTGCGATCACCTCCTCGGAACCAGTATATACCTTTATGCTTTCAGGTAGGCTGTTCTTTACATGACACTTAGTACTGAATATTATAAACAACAACTTGGTCTGATGTCCATGAGCATCTGATCCACTTGTTCCTGATTTACTGCCTTGTCATGTTATTAGCTTCATTAGAGGAACGAAACAGAGTATATGCAATGGGAGAGTAGAGGGGAAATTCAGATCCCCATTTGCCTTTATCCAGCTGCAGAAATTCCTGAAAAAGGCCTGGCAGTGGAAAAGTCACAGAATGAAGCCCTAAAAGGTGAATTCTTAAGTCTCTAAACACCTCCAAATGGACAGACTTCTGCCCATTGGTGCTTCTCAGACTCAGTCACCCACACAAGGGTCTTCAGAGGACCACCAACAGGGAACAGCTCTGACATGCTTCTAAAGCTACGGCAGTTGTGTTTCCTGCTTCCTACTGAGCCCCCCAGCAGTAATTTCCCCTTCACACCCTGCCAGTTCCACCAGGCTCTAGGAAGCAGCCAGCAATTTCAAAGGTTAGTTGCTCTTAACTAAAACCTTCCAGTGTGGTCAGAGAGGCTAAGAGAGGACCATTGCAGTTGTGTGTTGGGAGATGCAATTTGCCACGTGCACTCGTGGACTCAGCGCTCCCATTCCTTCCCCCTCTCCACTTTTGCCTGTTTTGCATCACGTCCATGAAGCCCAACTTGCACAGCAGTTGCTGGTGAGCCCGGCGAAATGAGCCCCTCCCCCATTAGCGCTTACGAAATACAATAAATAAATTCTAATAAATATATCTTCAAATCAAAACCGTTTTGAGCTGCTTAACTGAGTGCATATCTAGTCCTTTGTACACATATTTGTACAAAGTGTTGCCTGTAATTTTAAAGATGCTTGCCTCAGGGAGGTTTCGTTTTTCCATTGAAGTCCCCTTGATTTACTGTACGCAATATGTTACAGCTTCCTTATTTGCTCCTTTGGGACAGTTACTGACAGTAAATCTCTATTAAAATATTCTTCCATATGGTTGCATGAAAATTTTATTGCAGTGAGCCTGAGGCTGAAGGTCACAGCTGAGTAGCTGCAGTTAAGTATTGCAGTCTATGGACTCTGAGGTACATCTGTTCTGGGAGCTGGAGCAAAATTAGAATTTTACTGTCAATAGCAGTTCTCCAAAACTAGTTCCATTTGTTTACTGTCGCAGGCCCGTAGCAAGGCAGTACCCACCATATATGTGTTACAGGCCATTGTGGCTACATGATTTAAGTCTTTAGCTCTGATCCAAAAATTACAGAATCTGGAGGTCGCTGGAGAGAGTCCCTAATGTATATTTCATTTACGAGACATGAAAATTTAATTTTCTCTCACGTGATTTGACTCTATCGCTTACTTGGACGCTTTTGGGCATGGGCTTCCTTGTTCATTGAAAGCTTTTCTGGGCTGTATATCACACAAACTTTATAAATGATACAAAAGTATGATTTTTAATCGACTACTTGCAAGCAAAAAGGGCAGCTATAGGAACACCTTGCTGCAAAAATTTGGTCCAGAAAAACCTCCATAATGTCTGCTGGCTGCGTGGTTTGGATGCTATCTACCTGCTGGTCAGTAGGTCAGGCTCCTGTTGTAGAAATGCCCACGACTTGTACAACTTGGAAAGCTGTTTGAAAACAACGTTCCACTGTGGAGGACCGTGGAGTATCAGAGTGTTAGATTGCTCTAAACATTACATTTAGCAATTGCTGCCAGGGTCAGCCAAATGTTAATCTACTGCTTGTATTTGTTTGAAATAAAAAAAGGAAACATCTAGGCACATTTCTAAGCCCATCTTGTTTAGCAATATGACATCTATCAGAATGGCTCCGAGCCAAACCAGGCCTTTCCAATATGCGGCGTAATTTGGAATTTCTAGAAGAGAAATCAAACCTAAAATGCATCTGTGATTTTAACCTACGTTAACTACATTTTTTAAAAGGTTACAGCATCCAGTCTGATGGCATTGTGGAAAACTGCCAGCTGAGAGATCTGAGAAGGTCAGGAACGGAGTGAATTTGAGAGACACTAAAGCCTGTTAGAGAAAATGCAGTAATTTGGAGAACAATCAGCAGAGCTCCTACCCCCTGGGGACCTGGACTGGAGATGCCATCGAAAGGGATCTCACCGCTGGTAGCACTTGTCCTGACCTTCTGGGATAGAGGCAATTTTCTGAATGCAGCCACTAGATGAAAGAGCTGGCAGAGAAGAAGGTGAGGAAAGTGTGATTTATATGGTCTGTTTGCAAACTATAATCTCCAGTGAAATCTGGATCAGTGTTGCAAAGTAGTTTCTTGAATGAGGAGCTGTGATGACTGTTCAGTATCACCTTGGTATGTGCCAAACTAGCCCTTTCCTGAGTCAGAAGATGAACAACACTGCAGGCACAGCATCAGCCTCAATTCATAATGTTACAGTATAGCTGGATGCAGGGACACCTTGGAAGCCCACAGGATTTTAGTTATTTAGTTTTTAATAATAGCTATTTCTAGATTGATGTCCATGCAAGAATGTACTTCCACTGCAAGTGCAGGATCTAAAACCAGCCATGGCATACATGGCAAATGTTAAATAGCCAGAATATTGATTTCCAAGCTTGTTACTAATTGCTCACTTAAAATCTTGTACAAGTTAACCAACTGTAAGCTCTCCACAGAAATCACAACACATTTCCACATCCAGCATACACACACAGAACATGGGGAAGTCATCTCCCTTCTCAGTGGCCAAACTATAAGGGATGAAGAGCAGCTTGCCTTGATGCCTCATCAAGCTGCAGATGAAGATGCCTTTGGAACTGGTGATCAGCTCTTTGGTAGTACGTGATAGGTCTTGTCATACTGACAATAGCATGTTTCAATCAAAAGCAAGTGACTGTTTTGAGCTGGGAAAGTGCTGCCTTTAGGCAACTGCCTGGCTTCCAGTTATTGGTTCCTTATGTATTTTAAACAACACAAAAATGCATCTTGTTGCAAAGACACTTATCATAGCTTTACAGGTAAGAGTTAATACTAATTAGATGTTTTGGTACTCACAGGTTGAATTAGTTCACTTGAATCTATTTTTCAAAGTAGGACAGACATAAACTTGCCTTAATATTTTACCAAAACAGACATGTACTATGAGGAAGCAAAACGAATTCCCCACCGCTCTCTCCCACGCCCCGACAAGCCGATAAAAATGATATTAGGTGATTAAATGTAGAAATAAAAAAAAGGAGGCAGACATAATGATAAACTATAATGCATTTAAACAGCTGGCAGACTCCTTGGTGAATGTGCCACCTGATGACTTGCAGAGAGATGCAGGCAATGCCCCCAGCTCACCAATCAGACGGCAGCCCCTGGTACCCACACTGAACATGGCCTCCCGTTCATTAATGGGCTTGATGGAAAGGAGCTCTCTGGCTATGAGGACAGAAAACATTGATTTCATATGTGTGCATCTGGGGAGAAAAAAAAAAAAAGAAGGAAAAACTTCCAGTCCTCTCAAAAACCCACAGTAATGCAAGATTAATGCTCTTGAATGAATTCTGGCTAATTGCAGACTGGGACCAGACTTGTAAACACCGGTCTCATCTAAAAGACTTTTAGAAGGTTTTGCTTCTTTTTAGGCTTGAGAGGAATGCATTTTGAGTTTTGATTTTGAAATACAGGGATTGGTATCAGAAAACATTCCTTCTTACTGAGTTCCAGCATGAGGTAAGAATAAAGAAGCTTCTAAATTGTATTTTAAGGAAAGAACTGAGAGGAGAGCCAATGTTACCACCACCTGATCTCCCACTGATGACCGAAATCTCATTTCCATTTATTGTTTATACCAAATAACAGCAAGCCCCAAAGCCAGAGGCACCCTCACCCTGGCCACTGGCTGTATTCCCCTGACTTCACGCCACATGGGCGGCACACACACAACACGCACAGCGGCCTCCACTCTGCAGAGCCCTCCCCACATATGCTGCCCAGAAGCACCTGCCTTGTCCCCAGGACTTCTCAAAGCAAAGCACATACTTAAAATGTTTAGAGGCTCAGATGTGGCTGATGTCTGTACCTCCCGTGCTGCCTCCATCCCCACACAGAAGGGGCTGCAGGAGCCTGCCAAGGGTTCGCTCTGAGTAAAGTAAGTGCAACACGACAGGACCCTTAATGCCTACTAACAAAGCAGAATCACAGCACCTTACAGCTACCTTATCACCCTCCAGATGCAGCTTTCTACTACCTTGGAATATAAAGTTTGCCGTGAACCATGAATAAATACTGCTTTTTGCAGGGTTTGTAAAGCTAGCTCAGTACCCAGTCCATGTTGTTGTCTATGTGCATTCCCACCGACCTGCATTTTTCTCACTCCATCCGTGCATCTTCTTGCACACAGCGGTGGCACAGGGTGCTACCCTCGGGGAGGGGGAAAAGCCCCCTCCTCTTTTTCAAATTATCTGCTTCATTAGCAGTCTTTCACTATTTAAAGTGTGTCTTGACAAAGAGGGATGGCTTCTTCTTTAGTATTCATATTTGCCATATTAATGATGACAACTTCTCACAGACCAGTGGAGCGAGGAGCTTTAAGTACCACCAAACACTAACAACTCTGTATCCGATATTCCTTCTTCTGGTTCTCACCCTCCAGAGAACTAACGTTAAAAATATTCTCAGAAAACAGGTTTGCCTCTCTACAGATTTTTTTTTCCCCTTAAGAATGTGCCTGCATTTAGTCTTTCTTGGGACCTGCAGCTGGGAGAAGAGCTCAGCTCCTGCCAGCCTGTGCAGCAGAACTAGTCTCCCCCAATGTATGGGACATCTTCACACTTGAAACAGTTTTGGTTTTAACCTCTAAACTAGTTTATTTTTTCCCTGCTCTAAGCTCTCTGTGAATCCTCCCTTTTTACCTTACATTCCTTCTCATCTGCTTGCCTCTTGCCTAAATATTTTTTTGTTTGCTTATGTTTTACCTGCGTCGCTATTCACTTTTCTTAAAAGTGCCTTTCCCCCCACGTTCTGTTTCAAAATTTCTCTGCTGCTCATTATCAGGCCTCATTGCCTCTAACACCTTGTGCCTGACCCTTGCCCAGGCTCAGCTGTCTGCTCCTTTCCCATTCCTCACTTTCCTTCTCTCCTTGCTCCATTTTTCCCCCCATTTCTCCTTGACTGCCCAGGTCACCCTCTCCTCCCCAAAGTGGAGGCAAGGCTGGCCCCCTTCCTCCTCATCCAGACGTCTTCCCATGAGCACAAAGTACATACAGCAGCAGAGGGGCCTTCTACATGTGTATCAAAGCTTGATGCACATAAATAAAAGCAAGTTGGTGACTAATTTATTTTCTCAGTATCTATTAAACACAGCTTAAACTGCCCTGGACATATTTAGGCTGGAAATTAGAAGAAGGTTTATAACCACGAGAAGAAAGACAGCCTCTCAGTAGGAGTAGTGAGGGCAAGAAACCTAAATGGTTTCAAGATGGAAGCAGATAAGTGTTTGAAAGGCATCATATGATGTGGTTGCCTTCAACAGCAGGGGACAGGACTTGATGACTTAGGAAGTTCCTTTCAGTCTTAATTCTTATCTTCCTGTGTGGGCCAAATGTCACCCACAGCAGTCTGCGGACGAGCCCTGTGGAGAGGAGGCACAGGAAAGGCGGTCACGGCATCTGCTGGCTGCAGTCACCTTCCCAGCTCCAGAACGCGGTTGCTCTGCAAACTGAGGTGCAGAGGGAACTGGGAGGACTTGAGTACCGTCATGAAGCACTCGAATGTATGTTTCAAAAGGATGACAAAGTGCCCAGGCTGATCAGGTGTGAATGGAATGTGCTATAATGCTCTCTCTGTTTTTCCTCCATGCAAAGAGGATCTTTTTTCCTATTTTGGAAAAGTTGCCTGTCTTCGGTTGGGAAAAACAAGGCTCTACAAGGTATTTGTCAAGTCAAGGGGTATTTGCTCCTTGTGTAAGCTTTCAGAGGCATCGATACACTCAACTATAACGTAAAATTAAGCTAAAATGCAAAATCCAACATCATCCCCTAGGTTCAGTCACGTGCTTACTTGTACCACTAGGCTGCAGAATTAGTACTCACAGCAACAGCCTGGGCACGAGCTCATGAGTAACTGCAACCAGCCAGAAGATCTCGAGGAGGTACCTCCTCTCAGCTGAGCTGTCCCTGCCAGCAGTCTCCATCACAAGCTCAAAACGCTGGCTTAAATCTTTATCAGAAGGTTGATTTTAGAATCTTCAGCAAAAGAAAGACAAGCTGATCTACCTCGCCTTGCAACGGAGGCGAGCTGCCAGTGCACACGCAGACCCACAGAGCAGCTCAGCTGGGGGGATGTAACTGAGAATGACAGAATCGTTCTGGCTGGAAGAGACCTTCAAGCTCACGAAGTCCGCCAGGCCACCACTAAACCATCTCCCTAAGCACCTCATCTACACATCTTTAAAATGCCTCCAGGGATGGTGACTCCACCCCCTCTCCTGGGCAGCCCATTCCAAGGCTCGACAACTCTTTCTGTTAAGAATGGTTTCCTAATATCTAATCTAAACCTCCCCTGGTGCAACTTGAGGCCGTTTCCTTTTGTCCTATCACTTGCTCCATGGCAGAACAGACTGACCTCCACCTCACTACAACCTCCTTTCAGGTAGTTGTAGAACTTGTTAAGCTGTTTGAGCTCACTTGCCCAAAATTGCTACAAGTGTTAGCAGCTGGGGATGACATGGTCAGCAGTGAATGCTTGGAGGGCGGGTTGACATCTGTGAGCCTTCTAAGACCTCCATAACACAACCCGTAAAGCCCTGTCAGACCAGCCCTGCCTGTCATTTATTATTTGCTCCTTTGCCTGCAGCTCCTTTTGAAGCTTTAAAAGCTTTTGGTTTTGATAGTAAAAGGATATTTGTGCCTTGCCTGTGGAAACATCAGGCCCTGTATTGTTCAGTCCACAATAAAATACGTCTTTCAGTTTGATTTATTTCTCTCAGTTTACTTTGCCTTAAGTTGGCAGCATTTCCTGGTTTGGATTTTGCTGATGGCCCTACAGTTCCTTCTTCTGTAGTAGGGCAGCCGGTTTTATGTTTGTTATTCCAACTCCAGGACTATATTCAAAATGACGAGGAGTTGTAGTGTTTGAAATCCGATTATTTACAGCAATGCCTCTACTTGTGAAGGCATTTTCAGTAGAAACTGTCTGAAAGCGGCCACATGGACTCAATTGAAGGCATGTTTTTAAAGTTACTTGTCAAAGGAATGAATCCTTCTGGCCACTTTGGAGCTTTTAAGCGCTCGCTTTTTATAGTCAAATTATATTTAGTTAAAATCCCCCAAAACCACAACACCGAGCAGGTTTCAGAATGCAAGTGGGAGCTGCCATGTGAGCTGCCAGCAGGACAGCCGGGCCCAGGCCTCCCTCCCCAGGACCTGCCACCCACACCATCAGTGCCATCCTCTGTCCCCCTCTCCAACCAGCTGAGTGGCATAAACAGGTCCATGAGCTCCCTGCGGCCACAGTTGGGTGGGTGAGAGGCACAGCTGGCCAGCCCACGCTCACTTCTGCCTGCTGATGTCTCCCAAAGTGTCTATGAGGTGCTTGCAAGTCTCCACAGAGCACTCGTGGATACAGAACTAGACTGGGCGGGGAGATTTTCTCCTGCTTCCCAAACAAAATGTTCTGCCCTGTGCGGTTTATTTTGCTACCTGCAATCCAGGAGTGAAGACACCAGGCTGCATGCAAGTGCCTTGAGATCCGCAGCCTGGCACTGACATTTCCAAAGGAGATGAATCACCCTGAAATTCCATCTCAAGGCTCTCAAGCCCGTCACTGTATTACCATTACCTTCAGAAATACAAAAGCCCAGATAAAAGCTAATGAAACATGGCCAACAGGGCCCTCAGAAGAAAATAAGAAACTCAATGGAACAGCTGGCTGGATAGAGGTCCAATAAAATGAGGCATACGCCAAGTTTCCAGGCCAGCACAGGAAGATTTTTCCTACCACGACAACATGCAGGATTACACCTTCCTGAAAATGTGATGTTAATTGAAGGAAGATTATTTGTTGTCTTTATGGGCTTTGAATTGTTTGTTAAAGCTGTCTGTTCCCTCTGAGTCCTGCTAGAGTTAACAGGAATCAACAGGGCTGGAGATAGGACCCCTATAGTGGAAACCAAATTTTGAAAGAGATTTTAATTAAAATAATTTTCACGGTGGCTGGCAAATTCCTGAAGTTGTGGGACACGCAGCCAGGAAAAGGCATAAATCCTTGGACACGTGGGGTGGCCAAAATTCAAATGGATACCAGAGTTGCCAAAACACTCCCAGCAGACTCGGGACAGAGCCAAACCAGATCTCCAGCCTTCTCACTCCCAGGAGTGAGTGGATGGCACAAGCCCTCACAACAAGAGTTCCCGAACTCCCAGAGCACTCATCTCCCTGTGAAAACAAACACCAGAGCTATGCACAAGATTCCCTTCAAGTACAATTAGTCTTTCTTTCCTTGCATCTTTCCTTCCTGCACACATTTCTGTGGACCAAGGGAAAAGGTGGAGAAGTATGGTGGTAGGTGTATCTGCTTTGTTTTCCAGCCCCTTTTCCTGGCTGGCAGGTTATGCACTACATGTCTTTTAACATTTGCTTTTGCTTTCTCGGTGACACAATAAACTTAAAGAGAAAATGGATCCCCAAGTATATTTCACATTCACCTAAAAATATGAAAATATATTGCTTCAAGTCATAGAAAATTCCCTTAACAATGCTGGTAACAAAACCTGCCATATCTAGATTGGCTTTAGAGCAACAGGTCTAGCTGCTTCCTGGGGGTCTTTCAGTATAGATTTGAACAACAGGCCACAGAACTCCTTTTGCGTTATTTTCTATACCATGCACAATAAATCAGCCAGAGCCAACCTATCAATGACACGATTGACCATGACAGCTCCTTCGGTGCTCGTACAGTTTATCACACCAATGGGGTTGTCACACACGCTTGCAAAGCCTCTGAGATGAACACCTGTGTTATAAAACTCCTTTGCTTCACAAGCTCCTGGCCATTTTGGAAATGCCGTAACTTCCTTTCTTCGCATTAATTACCATCACGTTAGGCATCTGCTTGATGAACTTTTAGCTGCACCACTCTGCCTGAGAAACTAAGATGGGATTACCTTTTTAACAGAGAATACTACCTTTAGAGGGATAAGGAAGTGTTTTCCATTGTCAGGACTTATTATTTATTCTGTGGTCACATCTTGAGGTCATGAACAAGAGACTTCCTTCACTTGCAGTTGAAATCCTATCCTGCAACATTAATATGCTGCTTTTTCACATTCCATGCTCAGTGCTTAATTTGATTTCAAATGGTGTATGTTACTACGGTTCCACTGAAGTGAATGGAAAGAGGCCAATTTACGCCATGTAAGAAGCTGGCTCCCTGCCACTGAAAAACAGGCAAAAATTAAACTTCTCAGAAGAATTTTATCGCTGCACTCTAAGCCCTTGAAGATAACGTACCTAGTGACAAAATCATAAGTGTTTTATCAGGAACAGCACAGCACGCTGCGTGAAATCTGGACAACAGCAATTCAGGAAAGAACAAGGGTCAACATTTTGGGTGAGATATGAGACCGAATCCTGGATTTCCTTCAGAAACTAGTGTAATTGGTACCACTGGTGAACATGTGCAAATTCTGCCCTGCAAAGTTCCACCAGCCCTACCCGTTATCTTTTCATATCAGGACCTTCCAATCCATCATCTTAAATGCAGATGTCAATGTCTAACTTCAGGTGCCCACTTTGAAGAAGCTGGATGTAATCTCAAACTTCATGGTCTGAAGCTTGAAACAAAAGACTGACAAATGTAAACATGCCATAAATACCACCCTATAATCGTGCCTTCCACTTTTATCAGGACTGAGGACAAGGAAAAAAGACCTGGTATACTCAATACTAAATTGATACACATTTATATTAACGCAGCAGGAAGCTGAAACTCCAGGCCAAGTCGTTGTCTTTCTTAAGTAAAAGCATTGCCTCAGCAATTCTGTTTACTCAATCCAAGGCTGCTTTCATTTCTTGCTTGTTTTGCTATATATTTCTATTGTGAGAACACTTTCTCAGCAGCTTTTAGTCACTTCTTAAATGCATTTTATGAGGAGACAAAGTCAAATCACTATTACTTAATTAACACAATTGTGAAGACTTCACTCCAGCTACACAATAGCTCTCCTAATCTTGCAGAAGGATGCATGACTTCATTATTGAGTATATTGTTTCCTATAAACATATAAAACCCCTACAATAACAATCCCATCAGCTGAAATGAAGTTATCTGAGAACAGAATTAAACTCTAAATGACCCTTTGCTCCACTCCATAGACCCCTATTAATAATTCTAATCTAATCAGTGTGGATAAATGTACTGTTGCAGCCTATGCCAGGCACTCTGCCAGGAGGTCCTACTGCAGTCCATCTGATTCATTCCAGCCCAGAGCTTCTCTGGAGAAGATGCATCTTGCACGGAGAGGCCACTGGCTGACTTCCTCTTTTGTTATCTTTTAGTGGCAAAGTCATGTCCTTGTAACTGATAGACACTTTTCTTTGTAAATAACCCTGGAGTGACTGATAGAGCTTTTGCCAGACAAAGCCTGTAAATAGCTAGGCATTATTCATGCCAGGCCTGAGAACACTGTGTCACCACTGACAAATTTATGGTAGATATGAGCTCACCTCTTCCACAAATATATACTTTCCCAGCAAATTCATCACATGTTTTAATGGCCCCATACTGAATTTGTCAGCTGTCTGTCCCTGCACATTGTTTCCTTTGGATTCCAGTCAAGGATTGTTTGTTAAAATCATCTCCATCTTCCATCCTTCAGCTGCTAGCCCCAGGAAAGATCAATGATGACACATCCATTGATAATATTTTATATTCAACTATTCGGCTCATAAATCATTTTAACAATGCTGATATGTTTATTGAGTGTCTGCTGGCATTGCAATTATATAGAAAGTGATGTCACCCTAAATCTTGGCTTTGTTGGATTGTTTTTTATTTCTTCCTTCCCACTCCCACCCCACTTCATAATTAAAATATGTCACTTTTTATTTTTGGATACCCACTTTAGAGGCAGTGAGAACTTTGGCATTTTAGAGAAGGTGTGGACTCCCACAGCCTCTGTCTCCCATTAAAACCAAACACACAGAGGCATTTCCCAGCAGTACATGAAGAGACTGCTTCAAGCCTGCACAGGTCCCTGGTGGAAAGCAGGATGGAAGGAGGGAGTGGCAGGAGGACACCACTTCTGCTCCTACCCTGACTCAGCAACTCGAGCAGAGGAAACTTCTCCAAGCCCTGCACGGCTTTTGACAGAAGTCAAAGGGGCACTTCATGTGGGAGAGGAGTGGTGAGAAGATGCTGGAACTCCATGGTGATCAATCCTGCAAGAAGTGTTGGACAGATTGAAAACCTCCCCCCAAGCCCTGTCCTGCATGCGTGCTCAGCAAGATGACTTTCACTTCATGCAAACCACTCCACCTGCAGATCTTTATTTTGGATGATTAGCGGGAATAATCTGCAAGACTAAAAAAGTCACTGTTACTCCTGGTTTTGCACTTTCCCTCCCTACACAGCTGCAGCTCTGGGGCCTCCCAACTGTTGTCCCTGTCGCACAGAGGGAGCTGACTCTACCATTCAGCTCTGTACATTCTTTTCCCTTTTAACTCATGACCACAACATTACGCAGTTACAGCATTTCCCAAAAAAAGTTCTGCAGCTTTGCAATTCATTTGAGACTCTTTTCCTCCTTAGTGAGCTTCTGTCGTGTGTACCCAAAGAGAAAAAAGAGAAAGCACAAGAGAGTGTTGGCCAGCAGGAAAAGTCACATTTGTTCCTTGAATGCAAAATGTCATCATTCATTAGAGAAGACTCTAAAGTAGAGTTTCTCCCAAAAGCAGACAGCAGGCAGGATTTACACTATTTCATCAACTTGCTAATTTTACTGGCTGTCTTTTTTCCTCCCCCCACCCCCTCTCCCTTTTTTTTTTCCTCTTATCCTGTAAGCATACAGAAGGAATGATCCTGGTATGTGTGAAAGAATTTTTATAAATGCATGCACATGAAGGCAGAAAAAGCCCAAAGCACTTTTCATTGGGATGCATATTTTCCTTTATGCACCAAAATACACAGAGCTGATTTTGTCATTACCACTGATGGGACACACCTCTTAAAATATGCTTCAAATATGCAGCCAACTACCTCTGAGGTGTCCCACTAATTTGAAACATTTATGATCTGCTTTCACAAGCCTATAAAACTGGACAAGAACTCTGATGAGAATTTCAGGCCATATAGAAATATATTGAGAATAACAGTTTTTCCTGTGGTATATTGGCCCATCAACATGGAGATTTAACCTTTCTCATGGCTTTCCAGAACATGCTGCTTCTAAGGCCAGATTCAAATTTCATTTCTCCCAGTGTAATTTCACTGTGTCGAAAAGTATTATTTTAGATCTACACAGACTGAAGCAAGAGCATAGCCTGGTCCTTGATTTCAGCTAGCAATGGACCCAGAAAAGAAGTGCAGATCTGCCAAAAACAGAGATATTTAGAGCTGTAGTGAAATCTGGATTGTGATCTGGCTTCTGGGTTTGTGAGGGACGCGGCTATATTTACTGTTTGAATTTCAGAACATGTCTGAAAGTCTAAGGAGAACAAGTACCACAGACAAGCTAAAATTCCTGGTGGATAATTGCACTTTTGCTTTTGCAAGTTGCCTTGTTCACCCTGGAAATGTTTGAATGGATCTTGGCCGACACTTAGGGGTTTTTTTAACCAAACCCCCAGACCAGACTACTTTCATACGTTCTCTGGCTTTTTGCAAACAGTTTATGGTTTCATAATTCTGAAAGGTATTTTCCTGTTCCCAGTGCTTCCACTTTCCTTAGCACTGAGGGCTGAGATACCTTATATCCTCTTCATCATAATGGAAATCCTGGTAGAGGAGAGGCAAGTCAAGCCACTTCCACTGGGAATGCAGAAGAAATGCACTACTTACAGGGGGCTTAGCTTAAACTTGACTGAAGTAAAAAAGAAACTCTGGCTTTTCTGACCTCCAAACAACTGTACATTCCATTATAATGACTACAGGCATAAATCAGCCCTGAGTTATGCCTGTCAGATAACCCACTAGATATCTACTTAGCCCCATTTGCGTCCAACAGCCTAATTTATGTACACACTCTTCAGTACCCTGTGTAAGAGAGATGACAAAACTTGATACATAAAATTATACTAATCATAGTTTTCACTCTAAACTGCATCTCCCGCTGTCATGTGCAAGCAAAGGCCAAACATTCCTATCTAAGGTAGGCTCTTAGATCTGATTGAGTTGCTAGGCACTGTGAAGATATGGTGGGAACCAGGGGCTCAGAATGCCTCAGGAAAGGTCACAGGTCTGCCTAACTGGGCAGTTAACCACGGTGCCCTCTTCAGAAGCCTAAATCATCTTAAATGGCCTTTATAATCAATGAAGTCATGTCTTTTTTTCCATGATGGTGATTTATTCTCATTGAGATCCCCTTTCTATTCCCATTATAGAGGTACCTGGGATTTAGGCACACCTTGAAGCCCCAAAAAGCGAGATGGGATGAGCTACATGTATGCAATTATCAAATATTGGGACACTGATGCCTAAATGTGTGTAAGGATTTTGAGACATCTACTCTTTCATCAGGTCTCCTTTAGAAATGTAGCCCTAAATATGTTCAAATCTGTTTGCATCTACGGTGTTGTTCTGCTGAAAGAAGAGGGTGCTGCTTTTCCCAAGTACCTTTAAAATAAAAAATAACTGGAAATCACATGGATCCCAAAGTTTGTTTCAAACTCACTTCTAGGTACTGCCTTGGCTCCATTCTCACTTACAGAGATGATAATCAGGAGCTGATATGCTCATGCCCATTTAAAATCTGGCTGAGATCAGGAACAGGCCCTGTACACTTATCTAACAAAATAAATTGAACAGCATGAAGAAAAATGTTAACAATGATGATACATCTTTGCAAGTATATTTGATACATTATTTGGCTGTCTTTATTATCAGGGGAACACAAATGTCTTGCTCACCACAGATTCCAGAATTTTTCAAGCACGAATGGGGTATTGTGTTTGTTTTTTTGTGTTTTTGGGCAGTATTCTGTATGTAGTCATAGCAAACCCAATTCTCCAGAAGACTGTGAGAAACTTAATTTCCCCAGCAATTGTTTATATCCATTTTAGCTTATTCTGCTAAACTTTTCTGTACCAATTGGGGTTTAGAAATTGCTAATGCTTTTGCACTTTTAAAACATAGGAGTGACTGGGAGGAGGGGATTCATTCCCACATTCACTTAGCAATAAATCCAAGCATGTGCACTCCTATGATACTTTTGCCAATTCCATTATTTTCTATACAAAATGCCATTAGGTTCCTAAAGCATTATCATTTCCTTTTTTCCCAGACAGTGACTGTCTGTAACGTGGTGGTTTGGAAGGGCTCTCTCACAGATTCTGGGTATTCCTTCACTTACAGAACTGTTCTCACCACAAAAACAAAGAAAAAAAAAATCCAAGGATATTGGTCACCTATTAGCTTTAGCTTATTTACTGATCTTCACTTGCACATTTTCCCAGGAGCAACACTTTAGAGGAACTGGCTATCTTAACACACTGGGCTATCTCCTGGATCTCAAACAACTGCTTATGAAGGGTTTTTCCAACAGGACACAAGCTGTGTTTGATTTAACTCGATGTATATTTATGTGACACAATCTAACCAAGTTGGACTTTATGCCATAACCATAATGTTTGCACAGTTACACCTGGGGAGGAAAGCCCTCCCACTACAGCCCTGACAGGATGCCAGTGGCAAGAAAGTTTACATAATAAAATCATGGTTTAAAAGACTTATACATCTATCAGTAGAACCGTGATGACATTCCTCGTTTACAAGCACGGTACACAGCTTCGGCTGCGAGTAAAAGATTAAGGATAAGGCCAAGTAAGAGCCCCTGTAGGCAGATAACATGCTTTGTTCCATGCCCCGTTCCCTCCTCCAGCCAGGACTGCCAAGGGCACTTTGCTGGGAGCCTGTCTTCTACATGGCCTTCTGGACATAGATGTGAGTGTGTTCTTTTTGTCACCCTATGTGGTCCCACGTGAGCTAATTCACACAGAAATGGCAGCCCCAGAGGAATGTTTACTCCTGCTGGGCCCATCAGCACCACAAAACACTGCTCAGCACAGCCTGTGGCTTCCATATGGATTTTGGTGTTGTTCTTTCCCTGTTTGCTCTCTGTCTCCCTTGACGGCAAAGATTTGCAGCCTTGGAGAGCAAGAGGAAGGTGACAGAACCACAGGAAGGTGCAATTTACCTCCACCTTGGCACCAACATCAAGGAGGCCTGATTTTCAAAGAAACATGGAGCAAGCACAGCCCACGCTGACTCCAGTGCCTGAACACAGACCTAAGAGCAACGCAGAAGGCTCACGATTTTGAAAATCTTGGCTAGTGCCAACTCCCTTCCCTTCATGGAGCTGCTATCAGACCCCTACAGCCAGCACAGGCATCGGCACAGTGTCAGGACTACTCTGGTTTTCTTCTCTCCCAGCTGCCAAAGAGAGTGCCAGAAACAAAGCTACTTGGAGGGGCAGAGGATGGAGCGCAGGAGATACAGATGGAAAGAAGTCAAGGAAAATGTTGTTCAGTTTTCTTACTGAATGAAAGCGTCAGGCAATAAAAGAGGGATGTAGGAATGCACCGTGACTCGACTGGCCAAGGTCCTCTGAATCACCACCTCGGGGAGGTGAAAATTAGCACTGCAGGAGCTCAGGGGAAACCCACCTGGCAACCCAGCTCGCTTTTCAAAGGGTAAAGTGGCTGGTGCTTTCAAACCTCCCTGGCCAAAAGAAGGATGGGGAGGGGAAAGAGAGTGCAAGAACCTGGAGCAAGAGAGCATGGCGACGGCGAGGGGAGAGCGCCGAGATTACGCCGCCGACGTTCTTTAATGGATCCCTTCCTTGCTCACCCCGAGGACAGCAGCTGGCTCCCGGTATCGGGGCCTGCAGATGGATCAGCAATGTCAGACGTGCAGCTGTGCATATTTAACACACAGGGATCTTATTATCTATTTGCTGGCTAGCCAGCAGCAGGCTGATTTTGGAGGCGATTGCTCACAGTTGTGGAGAGAGAAAAAGAGAGAGTAGTCCACAGTCATTAATCTTGCACAACAGGCTGCACAGTGTTAGTGCCAGAACTGCTACTCTCCTGCATCTGTCCCTCCCACCAGTCCTAAATCACTGCTTCTCAACTCCCCTCCGTTACTGAGAAGAAAACTCTCTGGGTTGGAATCAGATACCACAGCAGCACCAGCAGCCCCGCTGCACGAAACGGCTGCTACATATTTTACCAGTTTCAGATCTCGAACAAGCCTTTGGTCTTACCATTGACCAGCCAGTGGGGAAAAAGGAGAAAAATTGAGAGTTTTGATGCTGATCATTACAATTTTCAGGCTGGGAATCAATTTCAGGCTCACAATAAGGCCCTCTTTTGTGGAGCTCTTTTCTGGTACAACTCGGTTGGCACCAGAGGTACGCTGCACATACAATCATTCACCCCTCACTAAGCAAGGTCTTAAGGTTTTAGGTCTTCATGTAGCAAAATACACATATCTGATTTGATGCATGGGAAACTGACCTATTTGTAGTTCATTTTAACATTCAGCCCATCTTCCAGAGCTTTGCTGAACCACAGCCTCAGCACTTGTGTGAGCTTGAGCCTGTGATCACACTCCAGTTTTCCCTTTCTCCTTATGCTGGAGGCAAAATGGGATATACTTCAAAACAAGCAACTAGCAGCAATGTTCTCAAGGAAGGAGGACCAAACAAAGAGGTTATGCCAGAGATCTGTGGGGTTCTTCGTGGGAATAAAAGGCAGTGGAAATAAACTCAGTAACAGTAAGTTCTGCCTCCCAATATCAAAGAGCAAATTAACTCACTTGTCCTAAGTTCAGCCAATCTCCAGACAACCAAGCTTGTACACTTTGGGAAGTGTGTTTTAGAAGGTAGAGCTCCTAAATTACCTGTTGACTGAGATCATAATGTTTTTTCTGAATGGTAACTGGCCACGTCAGGTTTGCAATAAACACCTACAAATGCTCAGATGACACATTTTAAAACAAAGAGAGATGAACTGTAAGATATTTAACTTCACTGTGTCAAGTGAAAGAGGTTTTCTTTTCTTAACATGCAGCTGGACATCGAAAAAACTTCTCTAGAACAGCAGAAGGGATGGAGAAACAAGTAGATATTGTAAAAAGGCCACAGTCCTGAAAACTCAGGAAAACTTCAGGATGTTGAAAAGTAGACACAGTCATATCTAGAGGAAAACAAAATAAAACAAAACAAAACAAAACACCACCAGAACTGAGGGGCTGAGGAGAAATCAAGAACTTTGCAGCTAGAAGTGAGATGCTTTCAGTGAAAACAGACTACTTTGAAGAAGACAAGCAATTGAGAAGTTAGAAACATGAGTAGTAGTAGGTAAAGCTTGAGACCATCTGCAGCTATTTGAACCTTCTCCGTTTTTTAATTACAAACTGGTTCCATTACAACAATTACAACTGGTTACATTACATTACGTTACATTAGGTAGTCTGTTTCATGGCTACCTAATACCTGGCCTAGATACAGATGATGAAATCAGTAAAATCCAATGCAAAAGAAAAAGGCTCATGTCCAAGCAAAGACTTAAAATCCTAACTCTAAAATAAAAACACCTACACAGAGAGAGAAGTGCAGCGAGAGAGGAGGCCTTAAGCCACGTTCATCCATGGAACAACAGAACCTGTGTGATTTTCCTCAGCTGTCTACAAAACACCCACCTGCCTTACCCATACTGAAACTCGGCATCACCAGAGAGGCAGAAGGAAAAGTGACAACAGCTGACAGATGTAAGGAAGGTGCAATGAAGGAAAACTTTACTCAACAAATAAAATAGCTTGAAAATAACAAAAATACAAGCGCAAGGACTTTGTATGGAAACTGACCCTAGAAGAAGGAAGATGAGGGTTTGGAGGGACTGAAGCAGCCCCTGACAATGGGCAGTCTTTTCCTGAAGTGCAGGAAAAGCTGCCCTCATTGAAAAGGATGTGATTAAATAACTCAGACTTTAATGAAAGAGATTATATTTCACTAGAAAAGAGCAAAGTCTCTGAAAGACTCCTTATCAGCCTATACTGCACAATGAAGAAGAGGTCAGACTCAAGTGGTACATTAGTCAGATAATACCATCTGAGCATTTACTTTGAGCTCACTCTTTTTGATGAAGGCCACGGCCAATAATTCCTAATGGGAAAGAGAGGTTTATTTGATGGGGACCTGACATTCATTACAGCAGACGCTGGCATGGTTAATTGATCAGAAGGATAGTAAGTGAAAGAGTTGCAGTAATGCCGTTAACAGAGTGATGTAAATGTGCTATTGGTCAGCATCATTTCATAATTAGGTCACTTAGGGAGTCTTTTGGGTCATGGATGGTGGAACAGCAGCCAAAACCACCAAATATGCCTGCTGTGACAGATGCCCAAGTTACCGTTGTGCATAAACACTACAGGTGCTTGGGAAGAAACAAACCTTACAGCCTATAAATATTTTAGCCATGGCAGATGAATAATAAATTGGTGAGAAGAACACAGTGACATGAACTCATGTGAAACTATACCACACACTGTGAACAATATGGCCATCTGCATTAAAGCAGGACATTTTTAAAAACATCCTTAAGAGCTGGTCATCAGTCTTCTTGAGCCTGTTTCATTGCTACCTAATATCTGGCCTAGATAAAAGTGATGAAACCAGTAAAATCTGAAATGCTGGCTCTCTGCAGGAAGTAAAGCTAGAAGAATCTGTTTCCATACTATTGCTCATCAGCTGCTAAACCTACAGGAAGTGAACATGGCAGCCTCATGCACCAGGGTTGATAGAGGTAAGGGAATAACAATGATGGAAGATGCACACCAGCAAGAATAACACTGTTCAAATACAAAGTAGAAAATAAAAAGTCTTTATCATCCACACCTTTTCAACTTCTTCCAAAGAAAAAAGCTCATAAATACTATTTTTTTAACAAAAAAATCAACAATATTTAAAAGTGTCCAAAACCTTTTATGCTCAGACTTGGAGCATGCAGGTAAAATGGAACTTAAAACCTGAACCAGCCCAATTAATTTTTATGTTATGAAACCAAATTACTAATGAAGTCCTGGCAAAAACAAATAATCTCTGATCTTCCTGTTAAAGAAAGGAATTTCAGTGCCCCAGGGCCTGAGTAAAATAGATCTGAAATCTGTATCACTCTTCTCATCTCAGCTTCTTCCCAAGCCACACCTGAACATCCATATTCTTACAAGAGACACCAATGACACTAGAAATGAAGAACATGGAAACTCTGAAATGGTAGTGAGACTTAGCCACACATCCTGGGTAAAAAATAACCTTCCTACTCAATGGGAGAAAAACTCCATTCTGCCAAACTGATCGCAAATCAATATTTAGCTGTGCCTAAAAGCACACCGAAATTAGTCAGAGCCTTTCCACTGCCTCTGCCTCGCTTTGGATCAAGCATGTCCTGACCAAAACCAAATTCACAGAAATGAGCTACAGGTAGATGACAAAGATGTCAAGCACGGGAACATAATTATAGGGACTTTTTGAGAAATCATCAGTTAGGCAAAATGCCTTTCCCCCCCAGCTCTCAGATTATAACTCACTGATTTACATTGGAGTATTATTTAATTAGATCAGCACCAAATGACTCATCATATTTTGTCATTTTAATGATTCTTTATATTTCTCCAGTTTGATGGGTTAATCATTGCCTATCACAGTTTATGGCTTCTATCTTTTTTATTGTGTTTTGCCTCCCATCAGCTATCCAAGGTGATGTGAACTTTGTGCTATTGACTTTTCTCACTCCTCTGGGGAGGTTGCCATGGAGAATTAAGTTATTGACAAATCAAGAGCCAACACGCTGAACTCCTTCCTGCACGTCATCGTTAGGAATGTGGGAACCAGCCAACTTTTGGGTTGTGCAGAACCAAGATGTTCTACCACATAAAAGAAATCCCAAAAACTTACATATCAGAGTCTGCTCTCGTTTAAAGCTCTGCAAAACTGCAGTAAAAGAAGGATTTAATCCTGTAGCTTAAAGTCTTTTTAGAAAAAGTTCACGCAGCAGAATTAAATGAATGAGTTTCAGACTTCCTCCAATAATTTGAATCTCCTCAATAGACACAGTTTTTGCTTCCAGAAGCTGCTGTCTACATTAGGTGCAACTGAACTAGGCAAAGATAATGAATACAGTGCTAACTGCAAGGCATAATGACTAACAATTATTTTTCAAATGCACTAAATAAATGTTAATTTGTTCCTTTTTCTTATTATTCTAAAGTGTGGGAGGTACTCTTATCTTCTACATAATTAGTCCATCAAAAATATCTAAGTTGTGAGTCAGTAGAGTATCACTCCTTAATACAGAACCTCCCATTATTACATAAAAGATACAGATTGATATAAAATATCTCTGCATGACTGGAAGGTAAAAACCGATTCCTTATTTACTGTGATGTGATAGCTGAAATGGAGACTCACTCTGGCTCCTATTTCAAAGGCTGCTCTCCCCTCTTTGTTGGCTTGATTTGCTAACAGCTTTTGTGGATATGGAATTCAACTGCAGGTTCAGTTTTAGTTTGTTGCATTGTGGATTTGTCCAGGGTCAAATGCTATTCCCAAGCATGCCTCTCCTTGACTGAAAATAGGTCTCTTAATGTACCATTAAACATATCTCCTTGTGCTCCCCCTTGAATGTTTTCTCAAATTTTAATGAAAATGTAATTTCAGAAATGTTTTCTTCCCAAAGCCGTTCTGTTGCCAAGTAGTAAAAATAAGTCCAGCTTCTTGTTGTTGCTGTGGTTGCTGTCAGAGTGGATGATGAGCCAAGGAACTTGCACTATATGTTCTATTTCCATTTCCCAATGGAGAGTTTTAGATAAGCTCCTCCAACCAGGGTCACAGAGACAGTGCCAGGAAATGTTGTGGGAGCTGGAGGGAGTGCTGGACAGTCTAGAAAAGCAAAGGAAAGAGCTCCAAAGTCAAAACTGAAGCTCTGCAGATCCAAGTCAACTCCCTCTTTTTTTCAATGGCATGATCTACTGTTTCACTTCAGACTTGCAATGTGAAAACCTTCAGCTCTCGGGTCGCTTCTCTGCCGCTCTGGTTGTGCCAGAACTCACCCTTCTCCCTCCCTTACCTTAGCTGCAGTCTTGTACTCTCTCTTTTTTCATGGCACCTGATAAATCAGTCAAAAGATCAGATCACTTTTTTTTTTTTTTTGTAATGAACTGAATTTACTTTTTGACAGCTGTGCTCCATCTCCGCCTCCTCTTTGGTAGATTGCAAATACACTTAAATTATTCCTGTTACAATAATGCAAATCCAGTAGGAGTGAGACCCCTGAGACTTTGCATCAGCCAACTCTATTAATTAAGCTATATGGTGCCATGCAGCGAAAACTTGAAGCTTGTCATGGTTGTGACCTCTACGAAAAGAATATGACTTTTAGAGCAGGTTTGACTTTAGACTCTAAAAATCAGCTTTCTAAAAATAAGGCAAGCCAAGCTGGTAATCTGCACTCCCAGAATAGCCTATACACACAAAAAAGGCCCTTCCAGAGAAAAACTTAGATGTCTAAGACCAATGGATGACCTAGTAGGTCTACTGTACCTCCAAGAGGATTACAATTATTATTTTCTTTTATTTTACGTCAGTAGTTCCTTCAGAGATGTCACTTATTTCTCTCCCCCATTCCTTTTTGACATTCCTCCACTTACTTTCTTCCTGCCCACCTTATCCAATCTTCTTTTACCAATAGCTATCTCCTCCACAGATATGATCTCTGAATTTATTTTGTCCAAACGAGAACAATCCACATGCCCTGAATAATGTTTGAAGAAGTTCTTATATGAATAAAGTAAATTAATAAACAAAGAAATTGAGTGGAAAAGGAAATAAGACTAATAAGCTGCATGACAAACATTGCCCTGACCTCTCTGAGTACATTCCTTTGCTTAGAGTGATCTCTTAAGAAGTCACATGGAATTACCAGGGGAACATTTTCATGGCACTTTCTCTATCAATCCCTCACCTTGTCTCAATTTCTGTTTTTTGATAGTCTCATCTCTCCTTGGCAGTGCCCATGAGCTCCTAAGCTTGCCCTAAACTGAAAGCAAAACGAGACTCTGAATTTATGGAAAGCCTTTGGAAGCAAAGACAGCTAAAATCTCCGTGAGAAAGTCTGATGTTTTGACATTGGCTTTACTCCTGAACCAGGGTGAAAAAATCAGAGTATCTTCTAGGAGAAAACTCAGATTTTACTATGTGAACAGGAATCTCAAGACTCTCTGTGAAAATACAGCTGCAAAAGAGACCCCCCCAGAAGCCAGGGGGGTGCAATGCAGGAGAGAAGAGAAATGTCAATAATCAAAAGCAACAACTGCCAGGAAGTCAAAACAACCAACAGCCCCTTTTGACTGCAAAATCTCTCAGGATGTGCAAGGCTTCCAGCAAAGCCAGAAGCTAGTGCTAATCTGACCTGAAGAGAGACATATCACTGGACATATACAAAATTAAAACTAAACCAGTTTTCCTTCAAATTCTTCACTGAGACTTTTAAAACAGAAAACAGTTTTCTGATACAGCTGCTCACTAGAGAAAGAAAAATCACAATACACAAAATCTCACACTGTGAAGACACAGCTCTAGCTGATGTACAACCTATCAAGAGCATCCCCAAATCTGGTGGCCCTGGGGGGACATGGTGCTGTACAGAGCCATGGAGGATCCTGGGGAAGGGGGATGGAGAGACTCTCCCAACCACTTTGGATGACAAGCTGTGGAAGTTTCCAAGCTTATTAAGAGCTTTCCTTCAAAGGAAAACGTGAGCTCTATCTCACATCCAAGTGATAGCCTTCGACTGACTCCTCCAGCATTGGTCAGCCCCAGATTTGTGTTCATTTAAATGAGCATGCACACAAAGAAAGTATTCAACTGTTTTCTTTTATGTTTTTCTATTCTGTATGAAATAATATATAGCAAAAGACCACCATTACCAAAAGGATTCATCTGTCCCTTTCACTTACTAGTCAGTGAAAACCTAAAGCCTTCATCTTTACCCCTCTGACCTACCCTGCACATTTGTCTCTGTCTCACTGTTTGGAGGAGAAGGGACCCCTGACTAAGAGGCACATTGGGACATTGGTCAGCAGAGAGCCAAGGGTCTCATTTCCTCCTGCATTAATATCTTGCTAGTGTTAATTGCAGTTATGGGTGAATAGGCAATATTGGAGAAGAGAGAATGTGAGTGCTTTGCCATTACTGATTACCTCACATCACACATTCAAAACAAATTTGCTTGTCCCTGAAGTCCTTGGGTCAGAGAAAAAAAAAGCAAACTAGAGGGAAAAAAGCCTGTTGTTACTGACAGCTGCTCTTCAGAGGTCAAGGAGCACAATAGTTGGAACACTGCAGGTCGGAGCTGATGTGAATCACACAGAGAAACTCTTCTTGCCCTCCCTGCAGCTTGGCTGTAACCAATGTTATCTGTCCCTCACTCTTTATAAGCTTAGAATTCACATTTAAAAGAAAAAAAAAAAAAAAAGGAAAAATAAAGCAAATAAAAAATATTTACAATGTAATCTCTTCTCTGCACACACCTCTTCCAATCAGGCAGCTATGAAAGCTGTCCTCTTGGCAAGATAAACTATCATTTTTTAACAAGGTAGATGGATGCCTTCATACATTTTTAAGCTCGGGACAGGATATATTTTCTGGCTTATTTATAATGACATCAATTACACTTGCTCCTAGGTAATAATTCACTCCTTTATAATTATTTATGAGGTGATTTTTACTTTTTTGAAAGTTTTATGTTTATTGATGTGTTTGGTTAACGAACGCTTAAATGACATGGTCAGTTGCTTTGCAGGATGTTGGAGAACAGCAAAATCAATATGTTCTGCACCTGAGAACAATCTCCTTAGTTTTGTAGTAATGATTCTCTGAGCGAGGTCCCAGGAGCCTGAGAGATAATTGCAATTCCACATAGTCAACAGCCTGCTCAGATCTATATAATCACTGTCCTTAGCTGCTTCATTTTGTTTGGTTTTGTTGCGTGTGATCTTTGCCATTCACATCTCTTTCTCCGTGATCTCCACTGGCTGGTTTTTGCCTCCCAACCCCTCCTTTAGCTTTCATTTCAGAGCCTCACCTCTGCTCAGTTCAGACCACTGCGCTGAATAGAAAAAAGCACTTAGTTAAGTAGCTGCTTTCTGCCACTCAATTTATCTTTGTTGATTGCTACCTTTGGAGGATAAAGTTCATAGTGCTCTGGATAAACATTTAAAAAAAAAAAAAAAGGCATAATAAGGCTTAGCATCTCCAGCTGAAGATAATTGATCTCCTCAGTTGCTTTAATATGCAGAGTACAGAACACAGACAAGTGTTAATGGAATAATATATTCTATGGCTCCTCTGTGCTGGGAGGCTGACAGGGCTCTGCATGGTGAGAGATGGCAAACAGGGTTAGCTCCTCCAGATGAGAGGCTGGCAAAGAAATTTGTCTTCACATTGCAAGGTCTTCATAGATGCAAAGGAGAATATATGATGGTATTTCAATCTCCAAAGTGGCTCATGCTCCAGCTGCGGCACAGTGGTTTTTAGGAGGACAGGATCAATGGTTTAGGTGCTTTTTAAAGTAGTAATTGTAGCTCTAGCATATTTGTGAAATGCCTTGCCTGGCAAATGCACCGAGGTAATTAATCAGGTATATTTGTGTATTAGGTTTAAATGTGAAGTGTGGAAACCAAGACAGAGCTTAAAAGAGTAAACCAGTCAGGAAAGCATAACAGACTTGATCCATGATCTCTCCTTCAGCGCAGTCCTGGACTACTTGTGCTCTACAAGCCTCCTGCAGTACATTGCAGCAGGTTCATAATATCAGACAACTAAATGTACAGTGTTTTCACAGAAATGAGAGTGTGTGCCATTCCACAAGGTCTTTGAGGATCTGACACTGATCTAAAGTGGTTTGGAATCACTGTCTTCCTGGATTACCATAAACATGAGAGAAATAAAAGTCTCCTATGGGGCGCCACAACTTTCAGGACGAGAATTCCTCTCTGTGACATTCAAGTATGGTTTTGCTCATCAGCTCCTGCAGACAGTCATCCACCACACTAATAGCATCAAGTGGTTTTGAAATGCAACCTCATCTGTCTATTACCCTCCACATTTAGCTAAAGGACTACATCAAAGACCTCAGCTACAGTAAGCACGCTGCTGCAGGGTGTCCAGCACAGCTTTCTAGCACAGATGCTGTCAAAGACAAGACAGGATCTGAGGAGAAAAAGGATTTGATAGAAAGGATGATTAATGATGAGCCAGTTTCAATTCAGAGCATACGCAGAGACACCTGAAAGAAGGTAAATTTTCACATACTGAGGACCTGAGAGTTGAAAACCAGATGTCTCACCTGGACATCCAAATTCTCAGGTATTCTCAGCAGTCGCTTTAGAAAATGCAGCTCCGAGTCCTTCGGTTAATACAAAACAGGCCAAACATCTTCCAAATGCTTCAGTGAAACCCCTCAAACATACTGTTTGAAAAATTATTAGCTGGTAGCTGACAAAACCACTTCTGCCTTTTCATTTAGAAAAATGAAAATTGGCATCATTCTTCTGCATTTCAAAATAAACCAGTAGTAATGCTAACATGAATAAATCAACTGGGAAGATGTTTGTAAATCTTGATCAGCCAAAGAGATATAGTTACCTGCTATAAAAGAAGATAGCTGACTTTTCTACTTCCATTAACTGTTGCCAAATCTCATAAATGTAAACAGAGAATAAATCCTTTCAGTCACTGAATATGAATATTCTCCTGGGAAAATACAGCTGGCATCCAACTTGATTTATATGCTTTAAAAAAGCATTTATTTTATAAGCGTAGGGTGAGCCTTAGAGTATAAGTTCATGTGTAAAGAATACTATGGCTCAGGAACTATTTCAGCAAAAAAAATACATCCTCTTCTCAGCTGCCAATCATTCCCTACGCTGAGAGCAAAGGCTCGTGCACTCAGGGTCATGGCATCTGCTTGGAGGAATCTGTTAAACTTGGGTATTGAAACAATGGCCTCTAGTATCACAGCTCCCTTCCAGACAGCTACTATGGATCCTAATCTTTGTGCTGAAGTTTGAAGTCTGGAGCCTCAATATTTGCTGGATCTGAGCCTTTGTGACTTTTCCAAAGTCAGAAGAAAGGATCAAAAGCCTTCCCACAGAACCCCATCTCCACTGCTTCTCACCTGGGCCGCTTCAGGTGAAATGCTGCTTGCCCCAGCCCATACCTCAGTGGAATTAACCTGGTTATTTCTCTGTGTTTTGGGTCTAAGCCCAAATATTTTGTCTAGTGATCTACTCCCAAACTTGACTTTTTTTTCTGTATGCATACATACAAACCCACATAACACACAAAATACATGCTTGTTCACTACACAAGAATGTCCCATGCCATTTCATTTTTGGTCGTGTGGAAATTGAGAGAACATTGCCAAGCGTCTTCTCAGTTCTACCCTGTGGAGGCCCAAACTAAAATTATGACTGAAAAGCAAATGCAGTGACCTTTAAGGAATCGAGAAGAAGCTATTTCCAGTACATTACTAAATGCTATATTTTAAAGGTTCTAACCTTATTTGCTACAAGTGTATAATATCAGGAAAACCTTGTGAGTGAAGGTTCTGCATTCATCACATGGCCCAAGTCACTTACAGAAGAGATGGGGAAAGTTATTACTTTCCTCTTTGCAGACGTTAAAGTTCAGCCCCCTTTCCTGTAGTGTTTTGCAGCATTAAATAAGGTTCAGGGATCACTTTAAGAATTACAGGCTTCTCAACTTAACAAAAATACAGTTTCCTGCAAGCAGTCATAGAAGCACCATCAAACAGGGAGAGCAATTTATGAGATATGTGTGTCCTACACAGCTCAAACAAGCTAAGGGGAACCAGGTACTGTTATCTGATATCGCCACAGCATAAACTTTATTGAACTAAATACTCTTTTATGAGAATTATAATGGAAATTGATTTACAAGATACGGTTTAGAAGTAAGAGATAGGACAACAAAAGACATGTCATAAAGTCTTCGAAGCCACCCTTAAGCCTGGAGTTAATTGCATCAAGTAACAAGAGGTGTGTGATGGTGTGTTTGTGTAGTGCTTTATTTTATGTCTGACAGTCAACAGAGACTTTGTGTTTTGATGCTTAGAAAATCATAAAGTGAAATGTTAACTTCACTTTATTCATTATCATTATTGATAGATTTATATTGTACCTTTCGTATGTATAATGGTACTCTACACCAAATAAATCAGGGAGCATAAAACCTTCATCACAGCAAATAAAGAATGAAAGCAGGCAGAACCAGAAATGTCAATAAAATGCAAAAGTGGTTAGTAAACAAGTGTGGGTTTTATCTGATTTTTATAAATTTGTCTGGAATGAACTGTATGGGATATTGTGGTGTGAAATATTTCACTAGATAAGTTCCTAATAAGAATATACAACATACCAGGTAACAGATGAATAGAGAAGGTGGAAAATGGAAATAATACAAACCTGAGACACAATGTAGCTTGCACAACAGAATATAAACTGAGTCAGAAAACAACACTAAGAAAATGTCCAGGATCTGAAATTCCTTAAAAAGCACTATAACATTTATAATCAAGAAATATTTAATACAATCTGTGACCATTCAGGCCTCATCCCTGTTACCTGAGTCCCTGGCCTTGTAAGCTATAGTATGAGCTTAGCCATGAGCTTACAATTAAGCACATGGTTTATAGAATCACTGCCATATATTACATGAGAAAATGAGAAAAAGCTGAAGAAAAGCTCTGAGAATACTGCACAAATTATTTTTTTACATTTCTTTTTTGACCATCAAAAAATACCTCCATTCCTTTCAATATAACAGGATTGCACCCTTAAAGAGCTTCAGGAATTACAGGCCCTGGATGTGCTTTAAAGCAGCACAGGAAATAGCAGGCACAGATATGGTACTTGACCTTTAGTGGTGCAATGAAACCACTCAAATATATGTTAGGCTGCAAAATGCTGAGATCTTCTGCTGTGAAACAAAACAGATATTGATTTTTCCTATACACCTTTTACTGCGACAGTAAGTCAAACATAGTTGGTGCCAGATGATTTTGGTGGTTTGAGATATCATGCAACGTGTTCAGTAAAAGTCAAAGAGCAGTGAGGTTTTAGTACTTTTGCAGCTTGGTTTTCTGAATTAAATTAACCAAAATTGTGGGTTAAATGAATGTGTCAACAACATCTCCATATACCTTTGATGAAGTGAAGTTCTGTAGAAACCTGTACACGGCCCCCAACACAGCTGAGTTCAGGAGGTGAGAGGATGAAGTTATGATGCATGGATGCAAGACCACATTTGGATGAGCACGGTTGAGTTTCTGAGTTAACCACTGGCCTGAAAAACAAAGGAAGACTTTCAAAGATCCCTATGCAATGGAGGAGTCCATGCCTCATCAATAACTGGAAATTTCACTTTGCATGAGTGTAGAAAAACTTGTGGATTTGGCCACTAACAGTTTTTAAAGTTATTTAAATTAGATAACCCTGAAATGGAAGTACAGCAATGTATTTTCTGACTCTTTAACAACAAATGCTCATCAAAAAGCCTTTATAAGCTAAGTAATACCTGACAGCAATGAATTCTAGTGAAAACTAATTTTATATATCAACCAGATGTCTGCATTTTTGCAGCCCAAAACACTGTGTTGATTTTTACAGACAGATACATAAGCAAGGATGGGTTAGTCTTTGGGTATGAGTATGGAAAGTGGCTTCTCCCACCCCACCCCAGGCCCAAGGGGCTGAAGGAACACAGTACCCACTAGTATATCCTTTAGGCTCTCCTGCTGTATGAGCCTTCTTTTAACAGAAAGATCTCAGTGATTTCACTACTGGTTGCTGTGGAAATGCTTGTGAGATCACAGAGGTCTCATGTAAACAGTAGTAACTGTCAGATTAAAACTGCTTTTCAATCTATACACAGAGCTCTATGCTTTTAAAATTTGTAATTAAAGTCCATAGACAATAGGTCTTCTATTCTTAGTGACCTTTCATAGGTCTAAGGGTACTTGTGGCCTCTGCAGAAGTCATTGTTTCTATGCACATGTTTTAGTACTAGTAAGAGAGGCGATATGTTCTACAAAGGCAGAGTGATCCAGCCCATAACTGACATACCCACACTGCCTACCTTTGAGTAAGTACCTAAGCACCAGGCAGAAGGAAGAGCCCTAGCTGAGATATTTCAGGATGTTTTGTAAAGACATTCCCTCTTGTCTGTAAGGGTCCTTGAGCTGTTGCTTCCTCCCTACTCCAAGGTGGAGCTTTACAGGACTACCAGTCTGGGCTATCTGGCAGGTGGGGGGGCTCCTGTTGTCCAAAAGAGAGAAGCAACACCAGCATTGATGACCCAACTCTGCCACCCTTGTGTACTCAAAATCTAGTCCTGCAGCTACAGTGATGCTACGTGACAGTGTCAACCTGAGCAGCCAGAACTGCACACTAGCAAGACCAGAGGCCTTCTGCTGACTCCAAAGGGAGTCCATGTACAGAAAAGGTGGGGAGTCAGCACCTCTGAACACTATCAGGAACTGCAGCTGGGTTCCTCCCAACTAAATCTGCCTCATCCACTAATGACCACCAGAACATGAAAAAAACAGATGACTTGCCATACCTTAAGTGAAAAAATATGACTGAATAAATCCCGAGCATAAGACTTTGTGCCTAATTAGTTAAATCCCCTTAAGACATTAAAAAAAAAAATGCTAAAAGGGCTCTTAGTAATTTGTAATAAGATGCTTAGATAATGTGCTCACTATCAAGGGAAGTTTCCAGTTTCACTGTACTCCATTTTTTTAAGGTCTTGGCAAAGCTGTTCCTGTCCCTCTCGTGCTAAAGACCTCCCACTGACACGGTAACGTTAGCCTGGGAGCAGCTGGGGGCTCCGGCTGAAGGGCAGGGAGAGGCTCTCTCACCACAAACCAACACACCAAAACCCAATTCTCCACCCTCCGTTCCTTTGTTTACCAGTTTCAAAGAAGCCTGAGGCATGGCTGTTTGGGACAGTGAAGTGTTCCCCCCATGTCAGCAGGCTGGCTGCAGGGGGGCAAAAGCCAAGAGGGGAAAAGCTCTGAGGAGGAGCTGCCTGTCCTTCAGCTTGGCATCAACACGCTCCAGCAGAGCACCAGTGGCCAGCGCGGCCAGATGGGTATCTGAGCATGATAGCCCACAAACAGATGAAAAGAAACCTCTTTTGGAGCTGACCCAGAATGAAATGGGCTTTCTCCATACAATAAAAAAGCAGAACCAGTTGAAAGGACTAATTAAAACATTAGCATTTCTATCCATGTCTGATTTTCAGGGCATTTTTCTTGGTTTGATTCTATTTTTACCTTTTTATTATTTACTGTACTTAATTCAGATGAATTTGGACCTGAAATTGTACTTCAGAAAGAGAAATTTTAAAGATACTGTCTTTTTCAGTATTTTTTTGTATGAATAATCATAGTTTTTTTGAAACTGCATTTTTTCCATCCCTGCAAATTAATTGATTTAATAATAACTGTTGCCTGCTCCCTATCTACCAACACGAACCACATGAGAAACCTCCTTGTCAAACTTTATATCCAAACCTTTCATCAATTGATAGATTTAAACCACATAAGCTTAAAGTGGAGCTGGATAATACTGTAAAGATGCCAACCAAAGATGCCTCTGCTGAAACTGGTGGTCCTGGCCTTCTAGTGCACTGTGATTAGAACCTGCTCTGGAGACCTCTGGCTGAGGGCTGGCTGCTTGTTCTATCATTTTGGGTGGGCCAATCTTCTTCCTGATTTCTCCACATGAAGAATGCAAACACCAGAAATGCTGAGTAGCCTCAATGGACTCATATTTTACAGAAATGAAGGGCATTCAGAAACAACCAGGACCACCCTCCCCTCCTTTTTTTTTTTTTTTCAGGTTCATCAAAATACATTTTTACATTGCTTCAGCTTTTCTTTTTGTGCCAAGTTCCAGCAATAAACCTGCTTTATTAAACTGACATTTTGCAAGTAGTTAGTCCTGAAAATTGACTAAGCCCTTTTGGTATTAGAAAAATCATTCTGGAGACAGCTGCAATATTAAATGAAACAAAAAAAATAGCTAATGGAACAGCAGGAAATCTGATTAAATTTTTTTTTTTTTTTTTTTTTTTAGAGAGCAATGCTGATGAAGCAAGATAGACATTTTATTCAGCAATGAGGTAATTTGTTTGGCAAAAATAGAAACTACCTGAACCTGGGCTGAAAATCTAAACCATGCTTTAGCTGAAGTTCAGAAATATTATTTAAGTTCACTTGAATCATGTTTTTATATTCCCATTTTAATTATGATGGATTGGCACTCATGCCAAATTGGGAGCGGCCAAGAGGTGGATGGGAAACTTGAAGAACAGAAAAGTTCTGCTTGAAGCAAAGAGGGTGATTCATTTGGAAGGAGGTTTTCTGAGGAATCAACATTCCAACTTAGTTACCTGGCAGTTTTGGGCAATTAGATTGGATATCTGAAACTGCAGCCAAGTTACCAGACCTATGAATTAATATTATTATTCTCTTGTAGTTAACCAAGTGCAAACTGAGGATCAAGGTTTCTAAAGGAATTTGGAAGCTGGATTTAAAGAGAGCTTTTCAAAGCAGATATTAAATATGCACAGTATACAGATATACCACTTTATAATATATAGCCTCAAGCTGCACTAGGTGAGGCTCAGAGTGGACATTAGGATGAACGTTTTCACTGAAAGGTTTGTCAGGCACAGGGAGGTGGTTGAGTCACCATCCCTGGTGCCATGTAGATGTGGTGCTTGGGGATATAGCTTAGAGGTGGACTTGGGGAGTTAAGGCTAATGGTTGGACACGATGATCTTACAGGTCTTTTCCAACCAAAATGATTCTATGATTTGTAGGAAGACTGAGAATATAACACAGGAAATTCACCTAAATATTGTGAAGATTTTTTGTTCCCTATTCTTTCTGCAATTTTATGAAAAATCATAAGTGTCTAGTTGCACAGGCAAAGCAGATAGTCCAGTACTCCACACACCCTGCACGCTGTATTTTCAAGAGATAGAAGCAGGCTTTATATGTATATTATTTTGTGGAGTCAAACCCAACTCCATTTTTGCAAAACATTTTTCTTAATAGCATGAATCTTGGTAATTCCAAGGCTAAAGAAGACAATTTCAGAATATTAGTTCATCTGATAACATACAAAACTCTTTCCAGTTACTATAAGGCTTTGAGTTATTTCTGTAGCAACAGATTATTTTTTCCTTATGTTTCTTTCCAACCTGCTTGAAGGAAAAAGGACAACCATTATTACTGCCCCATACAGCTACGCCCCTGTGTTACACCGCTCTGAGCAGAAACACATCAGACAAGGACTAGCTTGCACTTCATTCTTGGGACAGAAAGAACCTGACAGTTGTGAACAGAAAATTAGATCATACCAAACAGAGCACAAAGGATATGGGAGCAAGCCCAACCAATTCAGAGCACTGCTGCAAGCTCACTATTGTTACAGATGACTGTTTCGCCTTATAAACCAGGTTTTCATTATCTTTCTGGTAAAGCTACATTTGGAAAAGGGCTCTTTTCTTGCCCTGCTTTGAGAGGATTTTGCTTACCAGTTGGGTTGTGTGGCACCATAACGTGCATTTCACCAACAGTAGGCCTAATGAAGGAAGCTGCAGAGTAATAAAATGAAGTC
Organism: Merops nubicus; assembly: GCF_000691845.1. Classification (NCBI taxonomy): domain Eukaryota; kingdom Metazoa; phylum Chordata; class Aves; order Coraciiformes; family Meropidae; genus Merops; species Merops nubicus. The sequence continues at coordinate 217,757 of NW_008614245.1, read as the reverse complement.
ACACATGTGCCTTCTGCTCTTTAAATCACAGTAGTTTAAAAAAAAAAAATCCCAATCCTCTCAGCTCCGCAGGCTGGTACAGCCCAGAATCATTAATCTCTCCAAGTGGCCAGCTTAGTCTAGTTTCTACAATGTCATCATGCATTGCAGTCCATGTCCACATCCAAGAACGTACACTGATCTGGGAACTCTTGATTTAATACATGTTGCCACACTGCCCTTGACCTCAGAAGGACTTTGAAGTTTTCTGGCTGGAGATGAAAGTTACAATATGTGTGGCAGAGCCGGGCCGTAGAGTAAGAAAGAATTGCTAACTCAACAACTTGTTAAAACACATATTTCCAGAACTTTTTTTTATTATTTATTTTTTTTAAAACTAATAAACACACCATTTCCAGAATTTCAGTCCTCATGTTCAGATTGATTAGATGAGAGATGTATTTGAACAGACAGATAGATTAAATCAAGAGTCATGGGTAAATTATTTCCAGTCCTCCAGATCTGGCCTGATGGTATCCATTTCCTAGTCCTCCTTAAGGATTTCTGCTGGAGTGTGGCCTATAAAGCCTCAATCCTTGTGTGCATCATCAGGTTATGAGTGGCAATTAGATGCAAACTGAGGATGTCTTCCCAGAGAGGGCTTTATTCTTTGGAAGGCGTAAGAGGAGGCAAGATTCAGAAGCTACTTGTTGGTGATGTTACTTTCCAAAAGAATAAAGAACTTGTACAGGCATTTGATACAGTACAACCAAATCTGTGTGAAAAACAAGAGATGAAACTCCTTGAGATTACTGTTTGTCTCCCAGTCATATGTTCACGTTGTTCGGACCTAAACCAGACATCTGTTGGACAGCTTAGTCATGTTGTAAAAAGGCCAGATGTAATTAAAGGGTGTACTCGTTCCTTGCCAATCAAAAGGAACTGAAAAAAAGAACACAAAACCAGAACACCAGATCACAGTTTTCTCTATCTCATAAAGGACCACATTTTCATGAGCAGGAGCCTCCTGCTTCAATCTGCTAGGCAGAGATTCACCCATAGGCAGGCAAGTTTTCAGCAGAAAATAACAAACCTTGCCAGATCTCTTTTTGCGTTTTCTTACCAGCAAAAAGCAGAATCCCCTCTTGATACCCTTCTGTGCCTGGAGAACCCTAAATTTGCACAGACAAATAAGGAGATAGGAACAGCATTTTATTTCATGACAGCCAAGGATGAACAAGTTTGACGTCCTCGACACTGAGTATCTAATATATTACTCTGACTTTTGACAAAGAGGAGCCAAGTAGTCACAAGCAAAAGCAGAGTTAAGACCACCTTGTGAATCAAAGAGCTTGTACTAAAGAAAAAAGAGCATCATCTGGTTTTTATGTCCAGACTGGATAAACTAGAAGTTACAGGCATAAACCATCATCAGAAAAGTTCAGAAGTACGGGTTGGACACCAGCAACAAGTTCTGGGTTGTAAGAATGCAGAATGAATTTAGATCATCTGGGAGGAACAGCGCATGATTAAGTCTTCAGCACTGGGGATTTGTAAGAACAAGTTCAACAAGTATCTGTCCGGAAAGTTAAAATCAGTCCTGCTCTGAGCCAGTCCTTTTGGGTGACTTTCATCCTCAAGATCCCAAACTCCACATTGAGTCGAAGTGTTTTCTTTGTCTGCACCTCCTGGGAATCTATTCTGTGAGAACTGTTAAACATCTTCCAAGTAATCAGTATCTTTTGGGTTCACAGCAAGAGGAGTTCAGCATTATCAGAAGACTGTGATACCTCTTAAGCAACAAAACACTGTAAAATTCCCATGTAAGAGAAACAGAATGTCATCATAAGGACTCCCCCACCAATTAGAAAAGCCCTGCAAACTTCAAATTAAGCAAAATTTTTTTGCCATCTTGCTCAAATGTTTTACAATTTATGGTATTCAGGCACAAGAAACACCACAGAAAGAAGCAGTACAAAATGTTCCCCCCCTACACACCCCCAGTGAGTGAAGTCAGTGAACTGGTTTGTATACTACAAATATTTACTGCAATGATATCCTGGAAGTCCTTCACCAGAACAGCTCCACTCTGACACAGGTTTGCAAAGTGTTTGCAAAACAGATTTTCAGCAACTGAAGTCCTAACAGATGTATGGGCTGTTTGTTTGATTCTCCACACTGTGATGCCAGTTCTCAAGTATGGGACTAAACCCATCCTTTGGCAGGATCCAAGAGTGTATTGAGTGCAGGTTAGCAACTTCAGTACCTTTTTTTTTTTTACCCAATTTTTTTCTGAAACACTACTCTCAACCAATCCCTGGTCAGGACTGTTCCTTACTGCTAGAAATCTCTTCTAATTCACTATTTCACCTAGTGTTTCCTATTAAATAGCTCTAGCAGCTCCCTACTCCGTACCTTATGTAGACCTGAGGTTTTTTTCTGAGGCTACCTATCTCTCTGCACTGCCCAGGTAAAGGAGACACAGCTGGAATTCAGGCTACCTTCCAATGGTTGCTTTTGGCTGGATTATGCACATGCACCCTCACCAAGAGGATGGTGAGACACCAGAACAGGTTGCCCAGGAAGGTTATGGATGCTCCGTCACTGGATGTGTTCAAGACCAGGCTGGATGGGGCTTTGAACAACCAGGTCTAGTGGGTGGTGCCTAGAGGTTGGAACCAGATGACCTTTAAGGTCCCTTCCAAACTAAACCATTCTATGATTCATGTAATTAAGGAAGGAAAAGTCCTTTCACAGACATGCACGCATTCAATTACTATTAAGAGAAGTCCTGCCAGCAGAAGTGGATTAAATGATATGCCTAAAATTACAAGCAGGAGCAACTACTGATGGTTTCCTTTTGCCGTTCCTGCTAATGTGCTCTGTTCACCATACAAATGCTGACAGGTTGATGAGATTTTTCAAATTCAAGAGATGAAGGAAAGCAAATATTAAATCTAAAAGAGAAGGCACTACTCTCAACCATTATGCTTCAAGAAGTAGCACTTCTGGTTCCCTCTTCCCACTTGCTCTAGCTCAGTTAATGTGCCTCAGGTCATTTAGAGGTAGTTAAACAACCCTGAGGTGCTAGTGAACTGATCCAAAAAGTGATTTTTTCCACACCTAATTAATATGAATGTTTACAGGGAGGGTTTTTGGTTTTTTACTTTGGATCATTAAAAGCAGACATGTTGGATAAGAGATGGACTTAGAGTCACTGAGGAAGGACACACTGCATCTACATTAGCCACCAAAACCTTAGGTATGTATGTCCAGGCTACTCATCAAAGCTGCCTACAGCCAGCAAAGAGGGATAACTGTCTTCAGGGTATGATTCAGCCTGTTCTAAACTGACTGTCAAGGACAATACAGGTTAATCATTCCATGGAAAGGATCATTTCTCTCCCATCAACTACATACAGAGCCTGTATGGGTTAAAAATCATATAGAGGTTAAGACAATGACTTCCTAGGTGCTTAATTTATGTTAGGTGAGAAACACCTCCCCAGAAAATCAAAAGTCAATCCTAAATTGAACCCAACCCTTTGAATCAGATGTCCTCTATTTTTTTTTTCTTTTGGATCAAAGCTCCCAGATTAAACTTGCATTAACATTGCTTGTACTAGACCTTATGTTACAGGTCCAGAAACTGAACACCTTTCCAATTTTTTTCAGCTCTTCCAAGAAAGTTACAGGACTTTCCTGACAAATAGTTATCTTGATTGCTTCCTACTTTTAGGAAGGGAGAGACAAGCCACATAAGTATCCACAAATTTATCTCAGCTCAACCCCTGAGTTATTTTAGGCTTGGCCATCAATTTAGCTGTGGGAAAGTTTGCAAACTATATGGCTGATTAAGCTTTAGCACCACTCCCAAGTCATATTGTGACACTAAACATTCTTTTGTCTATTTATATATCCTGGCTTTCTCCCATGATAAAGTGACATTTCCTTTAACAAAGGTACTATTTAACTGCTTAGGTTTTGGGGGTCCTTTCCCCAATTTGTCTCATTTGGTCATACAGCATATTCATTATGATATTTTGACATCACCAAATTTCTCACTGTCCAGACTTAGGATGTTTGTTCTTTGTAGTCACACACACATTTTCATTCGGTGTGTTTCTGTCATCTGGTTTAGGCCAAGAACCATCACCTAGATGGGCACTGCTCTGACTTCAGAATTCCACATAAACTGTGGCAAGGGATGACAGATCTAATGGGGTAGTTATGGTTAAAATGGCAGATTTCACACTTCATCGTAGACTAATGGAAGATGAAAACAAACAAACACAAAGTCATCCTGATTGCTCTAAGTGGCCTTTCTGCTGCCATCTAACAAATGTTAACAGTGCAGCACGAGGCATTTCACTAAGAGCTGCAATTTCAAGCTCTAAAACTCAGAAACCATTGTGACATTTTAGAGGTTTGGGCTTTGAAAACTGATTTTCACATTTTATTTGCCTGGATGCATGGTGATGAAAGATCTGCAAAGATCTCCATGACCTCAGTCTACCACATTTCACAGCAAAATGTATCAGCACTGCATTTTCATGGCAAAGAACCAAATGCTTATTATGGGCTTTATGACACCACAATAGAAGAGGAGATTTGAGTATATGACTTAAGATTTTATATAGCTTAGTTGAGACACATAATATATACCTTTAGAAGACAAAAATTTTTAGTCAATCTTCATATTCTTTTTCAATCCAGTTTCATCTCAGAGCCCTTTTCACTCAATCCTTTCTCATTATGACTGCATATTTTGGAAACAACGGTAACCTATACTGAATACAGCACAGTATGGGGTCCCAATAAAAGAATTAAGCAATCCATCACCCTCTCCTTAAGCTTATAGTCTGCATGCAGACTCTTAATCCTGGTGTTCATGTGGCTTCTCTAAATGCTCCTCCAAAATGTCAGAATGTTTCCAAGAAACAGTCTCCACCCTTCCCCCTCCCTGGAGTTCCATTCCTCTCTACTGTACATAGGACAATCTGGTCACTCGGTTTCTAAGTCAGTTATACCAGTTATAAGATATGCCAGTTTCTCAGATACAAACTGGATACAAATTGCTTTATTTTTAAAATATGGATTATATAGACAAATATTCTGAATCAGATGTCAAAGGCCCAGCTACTTGTCTTACAAAAAAACATCCTGCCATTCCTATTTCTCAGCTGCAATCCAGCCCAAAATAGCTTAGTGGCTAATAATCTTCCCTGAATTCAGTTACAGAAGACCATTATCATTTACACATTATCATCATTATTTATGCTGAAGGAAAATTAAAATAAAGACAAGCAATTAGCACTCAGAGAAACAACGTCTGAGCGAGGAAAAGACCTTAGCCTCATTTAGTCCATAGTCTAATCTTTAACTAATTGGCTGCACTGCCTCAGTTAAACCTCATATAAAAGCCTTAAATGTTGAGGCAGACAATCCCATTTTAATAGGTATCAAAATCTTCTGAGCTTTGTAGCTCATTTATTGCCAGCTTACAACGTCTTTGGATTTGCATACCTCCAAATTCTACGGTCACTCGGTTCTCCTATAACCGCATAAAAGTCAGAATTTGGTCTAATCTCATCCTCTTCACTCTATACACAATGGAAAGGAAGAATTTCCTCAGGATGGTTCACCCATCCTGCAAAAGGTGCCAGAGGTGAAGTGTACCTCCTGGCAGTTTTTGTTCTTCTCTATCAGCTGAGGAGTGAAGGGGCACTTCCACAGAGCAGATCTGGACCCAAGTCCAGTAAAACAAGCCTGTGGAAATCAAGGAGAAGGAGCCTAGGCTCTCCAAAAATGGCCTCATTCACCAAGTTGAATATAAATCCTTCATGTAATTCTACAGAAGAAAAAAAAGATCTTCATGATCTCAGATTTTAGTGTTGTGTTTCAAGGACATTGAGGAATTCCTGGAAATGTTTGAGAAAGGAACTCGTGCTCTGTGTGTGTGATTTAGTGACTTAAATTTGCTTCCACTCTGAAAAATGCCTCATCTATCTTATAGCTTGTCATATTAAAAACACCTTACTCCACAAACCTTGAAGTGGGAAGGTTTCTTAGGCTCCTATCATTGCCTAGGGTAGGAAGGAGAAAAGATTATTTGATTCCCTACTGATAAATATACTAAAAAAAAAAAAAGATGACAGCACAGAATTTCGTCGTTGGCTTCCCAAATGGTCACTGCTACTTTACAAAAGGAAAAAAGAAAGACTTGTACATGTAGTAAACCCCTCTTTAGTTCACAACCACTATGTAGAGCATCTGTGGTAAGATCCCCTCTAACTGAGAACAGGCAGTTTAAGCTACAGTCTTATGGCTTATTAACAGTAGCTTCACACAGGACTTAAAACTCATGAGGAGCACAAATCTCAGTGTGACTCTGTGCATACCTAGATCTGTTCCTGGTAGGTGACAACTGCACATCACTCACATTCACTTCAAGGAATAGAAACACATCTTCCCATCACAGTAAGAAAATCTTAACATACATTTTTTTTTGCACTGCCCTAAAAGAAGTACTAATCTTTGATTAGCTATGTAAAAAAAAAAAAAAGAAGCATCAATAATTTATATTGATCAATTTCAAATCTATGCTTCCATGTAAGACCTAGGATTTCCCACACCTAAATAGAGAAATAGCACCCAAATAGATAGTATGCTTCACCTATTACACAGACTACAAAAAAACTTAATTTCTTCAGGGTAAAAAAAAAAACCCTGATAACAAAGAATGTTTCTTGCCAGACACCTCCTTTAAAACGAAGTATTTAAGTACCAGAAGGACCATATGGAAAAAAAAAATACATTAAGATAACCTATCTGGGGGTCAGCTCAGTTTTTGTTCAGTAATGAAGTGGGTATTCAGTATCACTCCCTGAGATTAATGGATTTATTCTATTATGCATACAGTCTACAGAGAGTTGGGCAGTTTTAAGCAGCCTTTCTCCAGCTCATAGGTACTGGTGGGGCCATGAAATCTTCTCTAGGTTGGTCAATTCCAATCACACAACAATCTCAAATTTTATTTGTTTATTTTAATATTTTTTTTAAAACTCTTTTTGTCCTCTTGTTCCTGTAGAGCTACCTCAGTGGTGACCCCTGATTTCTACAGTGGGGTTGTGTCTTTCCTAGCCTCTGTGACATCTTAACCCTTATGTGCTCAGAGACTCTTTCACAAGAGCATCACGGAGACAACAGCCAAGAACAAAAACTTCACATCCACGCAGCGGATGTCACCTCCACCTAGTGACCTCCCCTCTCTTCTCCTTTCTCCCCCCTGCATAGGCTGCTCTCACCTGTGACTGCTGACCTGCTCTGTGGCCACCTCTGACTTTGCAGTGCATGCCACGTTTTAGGATTTAGCCTGAACACCGGGTAGATTGTGCCATGGAAGCAAAGGCAAACCCAACCACTGCTTTTATTCTCCTTAAATTTGCTTTGACTTTGGTCCTCAGTGTCTGCCCAGAGGAGTAGCTACACAGTCCCAGGGATACAAAGTACACGGAGACAATGCAGCCTGGACCCACCACTTCAGACCTCTGCTCCTACCCAGGCACAGTCATGGAAGCAGGTGGCAAATGTTGGAGCCTTTATCCAATATCCAGTCCAGGCTCTGCTGAATCTGTGAAGTTTCCAGTGCCTTCACCAGGGTCAGGGTTCACCCTGTGACTCTGCAGTTTCTAGCACTGCTGTTGCCCAAGTTACATTATACACACCTCAAACACCAACGCTCTGAGAAGAGTAAAACATTTTGTTGCAAAGTGCTAGAAAAGTTCTGCCCATTTCCCCCTCTAACAACTGTCCTCTGCCCATTCCAGCCACAGGTCACTGCTGGTTTTTCACTGAATTAACTCCAAGCATTTAAAAGAAAGAACATTTCAATATGTTTTTCTGACAGGTAAGAAATTAACTGCGTACCAGGAGCTATTGAATTCAGCTTTAATAGTATCAATAAACATTTCTGATTAAATTATGAAATTGATTTTATAATTTTGACCATTATGTTTTTACATCAATATCATCATATGACAGCAAATGTAGTTACCGCTTCCTTATTGATCTTAGACATGGCACTCCAAAGTACTCGTTTGACTATATTACAAAATCAAACTTGATTTCCTGTAGTATTGTAGTAACTTTTGGTCATGACTTGATAGGAAGAACCAATAACAAATGGATTATCAAGTTATTAAGAGGCGTGCTCTGTTCTCAGAAGCCCAGGCACAGTTCTGCTGCACGCTTCTAGCCGTTTCAGGGCAAGTTTCAGGACTTGGGGATGTTGTTATTCTTCTACGTCCAATAATAATCCCTCCTCTTCCTCTTGATGAGCCATCTATCACGTTTCTCATGAATAATCTAAACACTATTTATTAACGAGAAGGAACAAAGTGCTATTTATAATGCTCATTCAAGCAATCCAACAAAAACTCAGAGTTTCTGTAGCTTGTGAGCATTACTCTTGATCTCACCCTCCCCTCTGTCAGGATAATAGTTATGTGTTGGGCCACTCCATCTCCCCATAAGGTTTAATGTTCTGTTAAGAGAATGCATAATTCAAAAGGACCACTGTTGCTCCGATACATGCATAATAGTAAATCAAAGGTGTAATGTGCTGGATATTTATGTCTCAGGGTTAAGAACAAGTCTGATCATATTAAAGAAATTTCAGTACTGGGCTTTTTTGGCTGCTGTAAATTTTTCCACAGGCCCTCCCATGTCTGAACCTTTCTAGGCTGAAGGACTATGAGGCATCTTCATTGATATAAACTGCCGTCATGAAAGAGGAGCAGCGAGTTGAGACCTTAAGCTGTTTTGTCAGATTGCACTTTTGGAATGGATCTGTGGGTCCGCTGATATGTTACCCAAAGGTGTCTTTTCCAAACAGCCAGTCATGTTTCTTCCTCCCTAATTATAGGGGCATCTGTTTCAAACTGTAACTAATCCCTCCAGGTTTTGTGGGCTGAGGAAAGGGGTGGGAGGGGTCAGCTGGAACTTGTGCTCTTATCCCTCTTGCAAGATTTTTCTGTAATATTTACAAAAGTATTTAGGCCATTGACAAGAATTTGCCTTGACAAGCCTGTGAAGAACTCAATACACTGTTGTCTGTCTCAGACAAAACGTGCCCTGAAACAAGACATCAGCAGAGCACTGGAAGTTGTTCCACCTTACTCCGATTTAAAAAAAAAAATAAAAAATACAGTGGGTAAGCTACTTAAAAACAAACATTGGCAGTATAAAGACTCTGGGAATGAGTGATTTATATAGTGCTGGTTACACTGGTCACAGCACAGACAGGCACCATGTAGACTCCACTCAGTGATCATGGGCCCTGTAACCGTTGCTACACCAAAACCAGAACATACCATCGAGTATCCTGTAGGTAGAGTCTGGTGGTGGGGTGGAGGTATCAGTATTTTGTTCATTCAGTTTATGCTGATGCTCTTTTTATTTCCTATCCTGCCCTGTCCAAGGTCTCATGATGTATTTAAGCAGAAAATGCCTCAGTAGGTAGTCCAACAGAATCAGGTAACAGCAAACCACGGATTTTGGCACACTGTTTGCTGCCCCACATGAGAGATTTCTGTGTGGCCTTTCAGCTCTGAGCCCTTTATGCCAGAAGAGCTTCCCCAAATCTTTAACACTCATAGCCCACGTCTCTCACTTGTTTGACATGGTCTCAGAAATCCCTTTTTGGCTTTCCATCACTGACCGCTTTTCCAAAACTACACCTTTACCTTGCAGAAGCTTCAACACTTCACTCAGGATTCTGCTCCCATATACCCACTAGACACTTTGGGGTGGAATCAAGCCAAGAGCTCTGATAGATTCAGTAAAGCTTGCTGATTTATCCCCAGCTTGGGATGTAGCCTCAGTTGCAGGTCCATGGGTCTTCACTGACCCACCTGTGTCCTGCACTGGAGCTCATGGGTCAACAGCCTGCGCTAAGCCCTCACTGTAAGTGAAAAAAAATCTTTAGTCTACACAGGAGTTAAAAAAAAGAAATCTCTGAAGGATCTGTGGAGGCTTTTCTTCCTTCTTCAGGAAATATGAAAAAAACAAGTGCTACCCACTAACTCCTGAAATGCTTTGGTTGTTATAGGTTAAGATAACAGCATGTTCTTAGAAAGGTGCCCCTTTTAAAATTCAGTGGTTTTTTTTTCTTACAAGTACTTACACTGATGAAACAAGGAAGGATGTGTATCCTTGCTCTACAGAAGCCATCAACTGGGGTGTCAATGAACAAGCATGTGAGTCATCTCACCTTATCTCACTTAACGAAAAGCTGAGCATCTCAACTACTGCAGAGAGATGTCTTCAGAAGGTAAATCAACCCCTACTCAGATGACTGCATTAGCAGGATGAATCACTGAAGAAAGGGAATTTCAGTGACTTACAAACTGAAAACTAAATGAAATGCTAGACAGCTAAAATCACATTAAGTTAATAGCACCCTAAATAATTCGCCTAATCTCACAAAAAGTAAAAAGCTTGCAGCAGAATGGAAGACAAGAGTCTCTCTTCTCCAATCTCACATGGATACTTGAACCACTGGGACATCTATTCCTTGCTGCTGAGCCGCCCTGCCTTGGTGTTTGTTAAGCATTTGTCACCGCAAGGGAACGATCCCAAAGGCCCAATGGGCAAAGCAATGCAATTGGCAATTTCAACCCCAACCTGGGTTCCGAGCTCTGATCATTATTTGTCACTCACTTTCCATTTTTAAACCAGTTTTTCCACAAAAAGTGCCAGAAGGCCTCACTGCCTCCACAAGTTGGGGCATTCGGTACGTCTCAGTCGTCTGTTCTTGGGCCAGGAGTTGCTCGTATTGCCACCAGCCACAATTTATCAAATCACAGATGAAATATTTTCATCTTCAGCCTCTATCTCCCTCACTTCAGCAGCCTTCCCAAGCACACAACCACCAAGCAAGCAAGCACATGGCTAAGGATCATGAAATAGATTTCAGGATAGCCTGGTCACAAGCCCTGAAGACTTCTGTTTCCAGGGCCTGCGAACAGAAGCTCCATTATTGCACGTTCACCACCACGCCTCCGATGCAGAAGGAAAAAAAAAAAGCCCGTCTAAAGTTCTCTTCCCGGGTTAGCTGAGGTTAAACAGGTGTTTTTGGTAAGGATTGCAGTTACATTTTGATTACACTAGCCCACATTCTTACATCACATAATGCAATGTGATATACCCAAATGGATCCTTCAGTGCCAAACTGGGGCCCCCGGCTTGATGTTGTTCTAATTGTGTTTTTCATTAATCCCTGTGACCTCTGCAAAGCATCACCAACCAAATGCAGGCTCTCGGAGCCGAGCGTTGGGGTTTTTTTTTGGGTTTTTTTTTTGCATCTCCTTTTTACATCTTGATGGAACAAAGTAAAAGCCAAACAGAGTTTTCAAATTCAGCTGTGAGCATTAAGTCTGAGATTTGACCGACCGAAAATACATCTAAGGAACCAGTTTATTGCAGTTGGATAGTGTATCTTCTCTAGTAACCTGATCCACTCTCCAAAAGGAAAACTCTTAACTTCTTTAGAAGGCTTTTTGACTCAGTCTCTGCTACAGGAATGCAAGCGTGAGGCAATGTGTGCTGCTTTATAAAGAACTAATATTAAAGGGGAGGCTGAGGGGAGAGGCCAATTCTTGATCTCATCCTGGAGTCACTCCACACACTTCAAATATGGCCAAATTTTTGTCCCCAGCCACACCCTGGCAACCTCATTTCCTTTATTAGGGTTGCAATGGCTCGAACTGGGGGGAAAACTTGACCCAGGGGACCTCATTCTTTCCTGGCAGCAGCCCATCACCTCGGGAACTGGGGCTCTCCAGGGCCTTGGACTGAGGGGGAGTTGGAGATTTCTGCAGTTACCTCAGGGATGCTGGTGATCACTGGAGTCTCCTTATGTTTTGTGCAGAGGAATAAAGCATTTCACTAGAAAATACAGGTGTGAAGTAGAGCCCAGACAGGAGAGATTTCAGCTTGGAGAAGCTTCACTGGCAATATGGGGAGCAGCAGAGCCACTACACGGCTCGCCTGCTTTGTAGCTCTGTAGGAGCATTTTCACACACTCTGGAAAGCCTCTGACAGATGTGCATTATTATGCACAGCAATAACTGCTGTATATTAAAATGAGCTGCTCAAGAGGGGAGGAGTGAAACGATGCACCTGTTTATGCACCTTCCCATCTACTGCTGCTTCTTTGCTGAAAAACAGCCATTAATTTATGCTCATCTGCATAAAAGGAAAAGACTTTGAAGAAGATTTTTCTGTGGCAGCAAGGGCGGCTGGTGTCCGTTCCAGGCACTCAGGCTATCTCTCAGGTACGTGCTTTTAAACTCACCTCTCAATTATCCAGCAACCACTTGGAGGTACTACACCAGTGGCTGGGTCGCATAGGATGTATTTTCTTCAGCCTGCTCACTCATGTCCTATCACAGCTTTTCTTGTATCCTTCATGATGTCCTATCTTCTCCTGTCAAAGAGCTGTTACATGCAGCAGTCTTTTCCTTCCTCAGCCTTTTACGGATTCCCAATTCCTCTCATTCTTTTCAGATAAAGTCTTTGCTTCTGCACTTGTGCAGAGGACGACTGCTTCAGAGCCATCCATTTGATCACTCTAAGTCTTTCTTATGTCAGAATGTAATGTGTGAGGTGAAACACAAGCTACTGAGAAGCAATGGGAATTTACCATTCATTTCCATGCTCTCAAGATTCCTTTCTTACCATCTATACTTTTGAGAAGGTAACGAGAGGAAGAAGTCCTGTCCCAACTCTGACATCAATGATAGAAGACAATGAGTTACTTCTGGGAGAACAGCTAGACCTCCGTGCAGTCCTGTTTGTGCAGCACCAACGCATCACAGGAGTCCACAGGGACCTCACTGAAATGACAAGGAGAAGGAGTAGTGGCTGTGCTGCTGCCTCTTGAACCCTGGGAGCTGCTCTAACCAAGGCCATGGCAGAAAATCAAGCTGTTGGCAGATGTTTTGCAACTTCCTTGCCTTCTGCCCGCAAAGCTGGTGAACCAACCTTTTTCAGGCAATTCCACAGAGCTCAGAAAGGTGAGCAGATCCATAGGAAAATCATCAGCAGGGAAACCAGGTGATGGAGCAGGTCATCAGGATGGAAAACCAGGCAGCAGCCTCAGCAAAACTATTTTAGGACTAGTTAAGAGCTAAGAGCAGCTTCAGCAAGAGGTTAAAGGCACAGCACAGAGCCATCTCCCCCTCTTACCCTCTATGCCAACAGGAGGCCATGCCTCACACAGCCAGCACCCACGCTGCCCTGTGCCCTGCTGACTGGGCAAACCACAGTCCAGCAGATGGGCACGTGTGATGGTCATGCAGATGGACAAACAGAATTCAAAACCTAATTATTAGTATATGCTACACAACCTTAAAACACAGTATAAAACCAGTCTTTATACAAGCTTTTCACATTTCCCTCATCTTCCTCTTCTCTGCCACATGAAGCAGGGATGGAAAGGAAATCCCACAGCGGCAGCTTGAACACAAACCTCTCATATCAGTGGACTATTTAAGGAGCGGGGCTCAGGAAGGGTGTCGGAGTAAGATTCATCTGGATTTATTACTTCATACTGTTTCCAGACACTTTTCTATTTCTTCCACAACAGATTATTCCTGACACTTTTAGAGGGCCCCTGACCCATTTGCTTATTGGTCTGATCTTTACTAGCAATGAAACTAGCAGTCTTTGCTTACTTGATTTCTGGAATTAAGAGGATACCCTTTTATATTATTCACTGAAATGGTTTCTTGGCTAAAATATTCTCCTGTCAGTGTTTTTCATGTGTTCAGCAACATCTGCAGGATGTGGAAAGAACAGAAACAAACCAGATGTTGCAAAAGGTAGCGACACTGAGAAACATAATTATTACAGTACCTTGCTCATTTTTTTGGTCCATCCTATGCCTTCATACATCACTAACTTTTACTGCTGAAACAGAGACTGACTCATCTAAGTTCTCTCTAAACAGATTTACAATCATTTGTAAAAATTGACATATACCCCCCATTAAAGCCAAATTTCCTTTAGCAATTTCAGAGGAAAATAGATTAAGGGAATGTGGATATTTATCTCAGCCATCAACATTTATTCATTTAGGTAATTATCACTTCATTATGCTGTCAAAGGGAGCACGCGGGGAAATTCACCGCTGAGGAAGGGAACGCCGCGGAAGTCCTCCACCTCTCGTGTGAGATCGGGGTGCCAGCTCGGGCCCGGCCCAGCGTCTGTCACAGCGGCGTGACAAAGGCTGAGGGTCCCAGAGGGACCGAGCGGGTGAACAGCCGCAGCCTGATCCAACAGCGCCCCCAAAAGCAAAGCCCTGGGCAGCCGGGCACCCCGGCAGCATCCCGGCCGCGCGGCCTGTGGCCCAGCCTGGCCTCCGCTCTGCAGACTGCCCGTTCTATCTCAAAAGCTGTTTACTCGACTAGAAAAGCGGGGGGAGGAATAAAAAATAAAAAGCATTCCAGCATTATGAACGCCTGCTACAGTGGAAAAATCAGGAGAGACTCTGTTAGATTGGGAAAATTTTCCAGTTATTTTAACTCAGACTTCAGGAATTTCGTAGGGGGATCAGAAGACCCACGAGCTCTGCCAAATTCTGAAGGAACAAAGTATAACTAGATTAATATATAAATCTTATTAACTAAAATGTAGCTGAATACAGTCATTTGTTATCAAAGTCTTTCGATTGTTTAACAAATTGCAACATTTTGGTCTCACGGGCTCCCTGCCAAGTTGAGGCCTAATTAAGGTGGTTGGAAATGAATAGTGTTCTAATTAGTTTAATTACAATATGATGAATTATCAAACTAATTTTTAAAAACAATGTGCAATTAGCCTTTTAGCATTCAACCCCCATTTTCTGAAACAGGAAACGAAGTGGAACGTGCTTGTTTTTATCAGGAGGCCGGAGGCTGGACAGCCCCAGCCCAGGAGCGCCGAGGACACGGCAGGTCCCCGCTTGCCGCCTCCCCTCCTGCTTTGGGCACCGGCTCCACCACCTCTGGTGATGTGTGTGGAAAGCATGTTGTCCAGTCCAGGACTGGACCCACGCTCCTTTTCAGATTCTTGACCCTCTTCCTTCCCTTAATTGGGGCTGCATAGAAAATCCCAAGGCACAACTTGTATGGCAATGCTGGCTTGGTAAGGGTTTTTTGTTCTTACCTTTCAAAGCACTGAGCAAGCAAACTGATTTGCCCACAAACCACAAAGTTCCTACCTACAGCACACAGGGAAGCACTATGTCTGTAGCCATCTAGTCTGCTCTCCACTACGCCAATTGTACAGACACCATTTTCCATTTTCTGAGTATGTTTCTTTTACGTTTACCCCCCAAAGGCTATTTTCTGCCTCTGGCTACCAGTCCCACCGCGTCACTCCCCCAGGCAGCAAACCTTTCCAGAAATACACTTGCACCTGCATAACCTCAGTAATGTTGCACCCTTGGAAGTGAAAGCACCATCTGGTCCTACTGTAGAGAGGTTCATTACTGGAGGAGTGGCCAAAGGTCACCACCTTTCATCAGCACTGCCAGGTATATAAGTGGAGTTTGGCTCAATTACAGCATAGCTCGTTGCTGAGAAATAGAAGAGGATGTATTAAAAATATAGGTACCGACTGAATGGAAGGAAGGAGCAAAGAAGTTCACTTTAATGACATGAATCCCTTAACAAATAATCAGGTTAAAAATGATCCACTCGGTATTTTGATGAGAATGGATTTTCTCATCCTGTGAACCAGAAAGAAAATGTAGCAGTAAAATAGCTTTCGGCATGACTTAATTATCCCCAGAAAGACTTAGGAGCCTGCTCCAGCAAAGCACTTAAATGCATGCCGAACTTTAAGCACACGGGCATTCTCAAGGGACTATTCATATATCTAGAGATAAGCATATGCTTAAGTGCTCCGGCAAGACACAGATCAAACTGAAGTCTCTCACCAGGGCCTGGAGTCCCAGCTAACGCATCTGGCAAGCGCGGCAGCCTTTGAGATGTCCTGTCCACCTGGGCACTTTCATAAAGTCCCTGTTGTCCAGACTACCTGAGTGTTTCCCAGTAAATGAAAATAATCAATCACCGTTTCCTCGCTTCCTGACTGGCACGTAGAAAGAAGATTTGAATAGGTGCATGGATCTGTAGATTAAATCAGTTTACTGGAGAGAACCGAAACAAGGAGATGAAGTTGCCATATGTTTCTGCTTGTGCTGAAGCTAGTGGTCATGCCTGTTTTTCCTGGAAATTCGTTCCACAAGCTTAGTCTGGCTATTGCCAGAGCCTTCATTTATTTGTCAGCAGTGGCAAGGATCCAGCAGATGAGGCTCTTGTAAGAAAAAAGGACTGCAGAAAGCACTGACCTCTCAAAAGTACAGACAAACCTACCAAAGACTTCAACACGCAGGGGAGGTGTCTGGCTGAAACCAGCAGGCTGAAGAGCTACTCCAGGCCGTGTAAGGGCATATTGCTATGAGGACCCGGTGATGCTTTTTGGCAGAACACACGGCTAAGATCCTACACTTAAAAACTAGGCATTGCTGCTCAAACAGCAGGTTGCTGTGGTCTTGCTGCTGTCCCCAAGGACAGACTGTGCCAATCACAGCTACGGGCAATCCAGCACCATGAGGATGTCCAGAAGAGCTGGAGATTGCGCACCAGTCCAAAGGCCCAGGCTTTCAGTACACAGGATACAGAAGAAACACATTTATCTAAAAAAAAAAAATCCTCTCCTCTTTTACCCAGTTCTTAAGGGAAACAGAGGACTGGCTCTACCTTTGTACCAGCCTTCTCAGTTAATTTTGCAAGACTATAGCTGTGGGGAGGACTGCTTCTTCTGGTACCCTAAAAGCAACCCTCTGGCTTGAGGAGGACGCGGAGGCTGAAAGCCAGGTTGGGTCTCTCTGTTCACACCAGCAATGTGTTGGGTGAGACAAGTGTTTGAAACAGGTGCATTGCCAGCCATGCAAGCTGATGAGAACTGAAGAAAACACTAACAACAAAAAAAAAAAGAAAATAATTTCTGGCAATAAAAAGGTTAACACAAAACAGTAGGTATAAAGATAACTTGAACCCATCATTAAAGAAATTCAGTTATTTAGTCAATTTTAGTTATTTACAGGCTAGAAGATTAATGAGCTCAAATACAAACTGAGACAGTAATTAGGTTTCAAAAACATACTATAACACAATCAATCATTGCTTGGGAGTATAATGACATTAGGGTAGAGCCCTCTTTCAGCTGAAGTTATTAGCATGTGATTGGTGAAGACTGGACTTGAAGAGAGAGTCTACCCCAGGGTCCTGTAATAAAATGAAAGAGGAATCTTAAATAAGGAGAAACTATGTCTTTGACCCTTTGTCCTTTGCCTGTAGATGTAGAGATACTGTATTCGGGATTTAGGGCTCTGTAACAGGACTTTGGGGAATGATGGCATTTCAAAAGACAGTTGGTATTTTACTTTAAACAAGACTTTACTTGAGACCTAATACGACACAGACAGTATGTATATGTCCTCTAATCTGGTCTTTAAAGCTATTAGCAGCTCCTTCCGAGGCATTTCAGATCTCTTCTCAAAGTCTTTGCAAATATGTCAACTTAGAGATGGAATTCAAAATGTTACAGAACACAAAGTGGAAGAAAGGGTGAAAATGTAATGTAAAGAAAGGAAAACCAGAAACTACACAAAAGTGAAGTTCTCAGTTATTGTTGCTAAAGCTTTTTTTTTTTTTGCTGGGGAACTGTATAAATGGCTTTTACATTCCACTGCAAGGAATCTGGGTAAATGTTCTATAAATCCAGTGTCAGTTTTGTTCACAAATAAAGAGAGGATATGGCTTTTAAGATTTAAACCAAATTTCAAAGTCAGATTTTTATGCATGTATTGGCTTAATGCAGCTTCCACAGAAATGACTGATAATTCTCACATTGATCTGAGTAAGAGAAAAAAGTTTCAACAGTATGTATAGGTTTTCAAGTTCCACCTAAGTAGCTAAAATCAGGCACTTTAAGCAAAGGTTTTCAAAAGAAGTTATAGCATTTTTCTCACATTCTCTAAAATGTCTTTGAAAAATCACATCCCAAAACAATGTTTAAGCAGCTAAATGCAAGTGGCTGAATTTTCAGAGATACCAAGTGCTCCCAGACTTCAATAATGTCAGTATCCATCAGCTCTTAAACCAGACTCCTTCCTTTAACGTTCCTATACGCAGGGTTAAGTACCTAATTCTAAGAGCCCACGTTTGAAAAACGCCAGCCTGACATCCCCCCCATCTCTCACACATATCCAAGTAAATACACACTTCCACAAATAACTTATGCATCAGCATCACATCTAAAATGAAATCTTCATCATTTCCTTCACCTCAAGGGCTCAATGGCACAGTCCCTGCATTTCGCTGCTAGCGTCATTCTCTACAGACATCTAATTGCTATTATTTATTCACTGTGGTATTCTCAACTATCCCAATTCCCTCATGAACAATTGAAATGGATTGCAATAAGGACGTGACACACAGGAATAAGAAGCTGAAATGTATTTCCTGGCTTCAACCTTCTAACCTGAGGGAAGGTTATGATGGTTGACATGGCTGGGGTCAACAGCAATCGGTTCTAGTGGTTACTGTCACGTAGATACTATGAATACTTTTGATGGCATTTCAGAGCAATCCTAGTGGTTGATAAATCAAATGCAGAAGCAGCTTAACTCAAAATGTATTGTAAACAATCTCAAAATGGAGGGAGAAAAAAAAAAGCCACAAAAGCAAAACCATATTTCAAAGCAAGAGTGTGAAAACATAACAACATGCAACTGAAGTCAATACAATCAATCCTGATAACAAGAGCAGTCAATGCAATTACATTTTATAAAATCGATGCATCCTCCTACTATGAAAACCAGGAAAGGAAGGATATGAACCAACATCCCCCTCTCTATCAGCATGTGACAATTATGGTTTCACCAAACACAGCTAAACAAGGAGCAGAGCAAGGGTAAGATTCTGAAAGTTTGCCAGAGGAGGCAGCACCATGTGAAAATCTTCAGTCGGAAGGGCTAGCTTTTGCCTGGCTGCTCTTTTGACCTGTTACAAGTAAATTCATTTTCAGTCACTGATATAAAAATGTCATTCATCCAGCAACATTTTTCTCAGTCTAAAATGCTGAACCTCCTTTTTTTCTTCCCCTCCCATGACAAAACTACAAATGTGACATATGACATTAAATCAAGCTGTATGATTACAGCTGCCCAGGCAACATAACTTGTGAGCTACCTTTTACCTTTCCATATCAATTTAGAGCACATAAAAACCTGGATGGAGAAACTGACCATGTCATTCACCCATGTGAAAACTCTCTTCAGTTTACCAAAAGTGAATTTAAGAGGTTTGCAAAAATCTGTTAATGCCTCCAGTTGTTTGCTATTAAAAACCTTTAATGTGTTCAACATCCCATGTTGAGCCCCTCCCCAGGAGAAGCCCCTTTAGAAGTCAGCACAAGCCCTGCCCATGGAAAGCCTGAAGGCTGAGGCTCTCAGTGCAGTTCATTCCCAGGTGGGAATTTCAGATTTTACATTAATGAGGCTCCCTGCACCAAGACAAATGATGTCTTTCTTATCAAAACACTACTGCTGACCTCAGCCCTGTGCAAGAAACTCAGTGAAGAGAGACAGAGCTGAAAGCAGGCAAAGCAGTCTTTCTGATGGCCCTCCTGAATTAAGAAGCTAGTTTTAGCTTGGAGACTATTTGATGATCTTGTGATAAATGTTAGTCATAAATAGTGATAAATGCTGGTCACAGAGGGTGAGGTTGGAGTTCTGCACCACCTAACAGTGAGAATCTAACTGTGGGGCATTAAGCCCTTAACCTATCTCCAGGGGAAGCCTTTTTTTTCTCCAGAAACAAGACAAGAACTTCAGTTGCTAGGCAGGGTACCTGAGGTAAATGTCCACCATAAGCACACATGACCTGCCGTCCAAGGATCTGCTGCAAAGCGTGTGCATGTCTGATTGAAAAAGAAAACCTTTTTCTAGCAGGTCCTGGGGAGTATTCCCTGCCATCAGGTTTTGTATAGTTACCCTATCACCTTCTCCCCAGCATCTGTTTGGACATCTGTCCAAAATGGAGATGTCATTAATTTCATGCAGGGTTGCAAATTGGTTTTAGCCAGAGCATCCCTATGCAAGAGGTGGTTGATCATCATTGTTGGTAAATGATGAAAGAGAAAGATAGTCTTACAAAGTCAGAGCAGAATTGACTACTTTGGTTTGTATTATCCTAATCAACAACCCTGCAAACACACCTCCAGCAAATAATCCGTTTGCCATTTAATTAGTAAAAAAGAATTGCAGATACAAACAATTACTGCTGTTACGTTATGCACTTGCACGTGGGAGCAAGAAAACATACTTTGGCTGCATTTTTCTTTTTCCTCTTATGGAAAACATCCCATTTTAACACCCCTTTCTCTTGGAAGAGAAAGCTGCAGTTATTATTTCCTGGTATTTTCAGCTTGGCAACTACACATCTGTAGTTTTTTCATCACCGGTGTTTTACATGTGTATGACCAGCCTCAAGCAGTCTCACGATGACAAAAGTATTTGTGAATCCCTGATTTGTTACCTGCATACTTTCCTTGTAGCATTTTCTCACCAGTTTTAAATTGTCTCAGGAAATCTCCATGGGATTCCACAGATCAGATAACACAAAAGGGTCTGTAAACCTGACATATGTTGAATTGTAGACTACTACACAGAAAACAGTAATCCCTAGGCATCTTCTGGATCATCCGTAAAGCTACATACTTGGTCTTGGAGACAGTTACAGCATGATCTAACTTAATTTATTGAGAAAGAAATGAAAGAAAGCAATTATAAAGATGAGAGAGGGGAAAAAAGTTGGAGTACACCTTGTCATACCATTATTTAATATTTACCTGGTAAATTTTACCAGTAAAACAACACTGAGGATTTAGCAAAGAAAGTAGTTCTTAGCGAGGAGCTATCTTCAGCTTTCGCACGGGTTAATGGACTTCAAAATTAGCAATACTGCTCACCAATTAGGAGTGAGAGAACTGCTAAACAAGAACTTGTAAGTTCTTCAGCTTGGCAAGTGATGCTAGGGTAGCCTTCCGAGGAAGCTGATGGGAAAGCTGAGCAGTGATGCACAATCTGTGTAGCCCACATCACCAGATGGGAAACCAGCTAAGACAGTGACCAGGCGCAGCACACCACCACCACTACCATGTGGTGATGCAGCATATCACCCCTGCTACTGCCGTGTGGGACTCTGAGCCTGAAGAGAACTGGAATCAGTATGGATCTTCCCATCTGAACTCAGGTGGACCAGGAAAAACACTACTACATGCATTCAATTAGAGAGAGAATTCCTCTTTGCCATCAGAGAAACCTCCTTAAGGTTAAATGAACTCACTAAAGAACCCAGCTGACTAGACTACAAATTAGTTCAGCTCTGCCAAAAGCAGAAGGTACTCATCTCCAAGCAGGGAATACTCACACTGATATGAGATTTGGGTCTACATCACAGTCATAGCCTGCCTCTGAACCTGTCTGTCTCTACAAAAGCAGATCACAAACCAGATGGTCACAGGGACAGACCTAATAGCCAGGTCTTCCAAGACCAACTTGTATGAGCAAAAAAGTCCCAGTAACTTTTGGCAATTCAAATCTACTGCAATTGCTACAGCTGGGTTCAGCTTCATGGTCTCAGCAAGACCTTCATAAATGATGAGGGCTTGAGATTGAGCCAAGCTTCTTGTCAGCGCTTCATACTTCAAGGCATTTGTATTTATAATTCCTGTTACTTAACACAACCAATCCTAGCATGACAAATCCTAGAAAACTGTTATGCTGGGGTCTTCGTTTTCAGGATTTGCACCAGAGCTTAACTAAATTAGAAAGTATTTGTATGGCATCTCCGTTTGAGCTGCTGGTTGATGTTTTATGTTTTAATGTTTTCACTAAAGTTTATTATGACAAGTCAGTGAAAGTGCTTTTAGTAGGTCGATAAATCATGGACCTATCATATCACTGGGTGACAGCTATGCAAAGCATAGAAGGAAATTTGATATTATTCCAACAAAATAGCAACTACAGCTACGTCCAGCTTAGCTACAAAGTCACATCAGCCTGTTGATTGTGAACTGAAGAGGTAAATAATTATGTTTTGGGGAAGAAAAGCAAGGTCTTTGTAGAGTTTTATCTGGCGGGTATTTCTAAAACTCTCTTGCAGGGGAGAAAAAAAAAGAAATTATTTATTTAATCTGAAATGATCCTCTGGATGCCCACCATGGAGTCTGCTCTGTAATTACCCAATGTGGAGGAGTGGGGAAGGGGCTGGGGAGAAACACAAAGCAGATGAAAAAAAAAAAATATAAAAAAGATTTCTGAGAGGCTAAATTCAGTTTTGGCATCTCTCCAACCATATGGAAATTGCAGGGATGTTAAAAAAAAATTCTGAGACAGGACGCACAGGACAAGGGTGGGAAGTTTCCCTCATTATTACTGTGTGAAGCTAAAACAGAGAGAGAAACAAAAAAAGCCCATTTTTATATACAAGACAGCAGCAAACCTCTCAGATCAGGGTGCGTGTCTGAAACTCAGTCAGAAGACAACTCTGAGCCAACTGCACTTTGAAGTTGTTTACACCTGATCAGACACACACAGGTCTCTCTTAGTCGCAACGCAGAGTTTGAAGAAAAATTTGCAGGGAAAAACTGTTCTTTGCCTCTTCTGTTCCACAGTGCTTTCAACTGCCTGGTACAGCTTTTGACAGCAATAGCAGCTGCTCATTGCCTGGTGCAGCCATCACTCTGTGTCTAGCCTTGGGTCTAGGCTCCATGGCTGATATTACATCACGGAAGGACTCACGGCTGGAAGGCATCAGGGGAGACCCATGTTGAAACCAAGTGCCTAGTTAAAATTAGACTGTCATGTTTTCTTCAAATGTAAAGGGCAAAACCATGTGTGTTCATTCTGGATGCCATTCCTTTTCTGACTGTAAATTAAGGGATTTAACACATATAAAACTCTTTGTGAGAGGACTGTTACACTGATAAAATATCCACGGATTCCTCAGCCATCAGGGCTAACCACTGGATCTGTTACACACCACAATGGTATTTCATGTAAGGTTTGTAAAATTTGAGAAAACTTGGGGAAAAGCACTTTAATCCAGTTTTTCCTTTTCGCAAATCTCAGGATTTGAGCCTCTCAATCATTTGCAGCTTCTGTCCTCTTCTAAGTAAGAGAAATATACCCCAGTTTCAAAAGTGAATCAGAGAGCAGAAGTTATGATGAGCCTGTGAAGAAAGGTAAAAGATAACTACATATCAAGCCTAGGTCTTTAGAGACACTCATATTTTATTACTGCAACCTTCTCAGTTTCTGAGCAAGAAAAACTGGCTGCAGAAGCTGCTCCTTTACTGCCCCATTTGAAAGGCTGGGTCACTGAGCTGGTACCCCACAGACTTGCATTACAGCGCCAGATCTGAGCAACCTCGGGCAGATGATTTTCTTTCCTGTCTCTCTCTGCTCCCTTGGATAACCCTGCCCTTTTAAAGTATAAGATCATAAGGGTGAATTATCATATGCACTCAATTTTAAAGCTATTGACTGTCTTATGTGGAGGATAAGACTATATAATGCACTGTCCTTAGTAACTCCTTGCACTCCAGTTTTATCCTCAGTTTTTCCAACAGGGTCCTGGAAGAGTCCCACTTTTCCAGGTACTGTATGCAGAAAAAAAAAAAAAAAAAAAGGACACTTCTAGTCCTAAAAAGACTTTTTTGATATCTGGAAGCACAGAAGAGGATCATCTATTATCACAGACCTGTCTTTGCACATTAAAGCACTGTTCAAATTACTTGCAGGTTCAGGTCTGAATGGAGAGGCTGCTAAATAACAGGATCTGTAATGTAATGAGGTTTACAATTAATGACTAAGCAGAAAAAATGAAGTCTGCAGACTTCGAAGAAAGTAATAGATGGATGATCTTAACTTTTGTTTTACCAAGTAAGTAAGACAAAAGAAAGGAAGAATGGTAGGACTGAAAAAGGCAAATGTAAACTGTTAATCTCAAGTAAGCACAGTAGTACTGAAAAAGGTGCTTACAGTGAAACACATGATTCAGTGGGATTAATTATAATTAAGAAAAGAACATAATTCTCTATAAAATATGGGGTCCAGAAGTGGAGTGTAAAGATCAGAGGGCAAAGCTGGTGTAAAATATGACAAGAAAGGCAAAGATGGAGAATTGAACAGAGAAAGACCACAGCAGGGGTTAAGATAAATAAGACATTTTTAAAGTACATACGGAAGGAGAGGGCAGTGAAGGAGACAGAAGGGCCTCTTAAAAATGGCAAGGGTAATTTATTGACACAAGTAGTAAGGGCATTGTTTAAGTGAAGGAAAAAAAAAAAAAAGAAATTAATTCTTCGCCTGAATGTGCAGAGAGGAGAGGGGACAGATGCCAGAAAGAGACATAAATTTCCCAGAGGAGAAAGAGAAATGCTTAAGGAAATCAAGATCATACCAGTGCTGGTGATTGAGAAAGTGAAATGTCAGAAAACGGAAAAAAAAAATTGCAGGAACAAACGTGATGTATCCCAAAATCTAAGGGAGAGGGGAAGAAATACTGCAGAGACACTCAGAACCTGGAAAGCACTTGGCGAGAAGCCGCATGCGCCAGCAGAAATCTGACACTGTGCTACCATATGGTTAAAGCTAAATTCAGGTTGTGGATGCCACCCAGCAAGCTGGTATTTTTGCTTCAAAGACCTTTTGGCAGTAAAGGAGATTTTACTAGCAATAAAAAGGCCAGTCTTCTTTGCTTCCTTCTTCCCTGCCCGGTTTCCTTTCCACCACCTGCTTTTTGCAAAGTTAGCCTGTGACAGAAAGGGTGCCTGCCAGGGAATATTCCTGAGGAGATATGTGGCCACCGTGCTTCCCTACAGCTATCTCAAACCCCCCGTTGTGGCTGCAGCACTTGGTACCACTCCCAATGGGCATTCCTACCTTCAAACTAAAGTTTTTAAACCATTCTAGAAAACAGAAGCCTTACCAAAGACATAGAGATTCCACTTTAAATAAATAAAAAAAAACCAGTCCATAAGAGCAATAGATCCTAAAGGACTTGGTCCTGCATGCACCAGCTTGGCTTTAAGCACATGACTGTTCCTCTGGCACCAGTTGAATTGCTCACAAACATCCATCCAAGCACACGTGCTACTGCTCCAGTGAAGAAGTAGTAATTAAACTGGGCCTACAGCATGTATATCATACAAATGGAAACAGCAAACACAGCAGTAGAAGGACTAATGTTGGAAGGAGATGGTGTCAATGACATGCTCTTAAGCAAAAGCGAGTCAGGCTCTAAAAGAATTTGTGGAGAATTTGGCTACACTAAGAATAGACAGTAGCTGGAGCAGCAATGGGGCAGCTGCTATTCGTAGAATTTTAGAATGACTATTCTAAACTTAGTGTGCAAGTACTCAAAGGTGGTAAATACTGAAGAATATGCACAGATGCTACCAGGAGAAAAAAAAAAAAAAATTGCTGATTGAAGAGCACAATCAGGGAAGGTGTTGAGTGCCAGTTCCTCAGAGGAGCTACCCTGATCTACACCGACTGAAATCCAGCCCCGACACGCTTCCCTCCACTGCTAGCAACCAGGTTTCAGAGCTCTGCAACACCCAGGGACATTTTTCCACTGTGCGGGATTATAGACACAGGGCCTAATCTCACAGACAGCAAGGCTGGACCTCTGAACAACTCCGAGGGCTGGCGTGGAGTTTGAGTAAGCATATCCAGTCTCAGCATCTACAGCACTTCCTCTACCAGCGAGGAACTGGCTCTCCCCTGCTGGGGATGGCTCTGACAACACTCCCAACCAGCACATAAACTAAGGCCGGGAAAGTAAAATGGGTTGACACCAAGTGCAGGTGGACACATCAGATAAAAGCAATGCATGTGTGGAGAGGACAACAGGGAGAACTTCAGGTACACGCTTTGAAGCCTCAGTGGTCAGTGGCCAGGGGCTTTACTCTGCACTCATTGGGTGAAACTCTGCCCGGCAATCACTCAGCGACCTTTGCAGACGATAATGACGTGCCTAAAATAAATAGAAATGCAGCTGAGAAATTTAGGACAAGACAGAAATAAGAGCAGAAGCTGTAACTCTTTGGAAGATTTATAATTTATGATCGTTCCATGGCATGAGTTCAACTGTGACCTCTCAGCTGGCAGCTGCCTTTATGCTGCTTTCTCCTTCCACCTGCCTAGTGAGAAAACAGCCACCGTCTCTGTGAGCATGGATAAATCTGTCACAGTGACTTACACAATGAACTCTCTGGAGGGAGACTGAAGTAGTCCAGAGAATAAATCTATCCCTCAGAAACAGTAGCAAGGTTGTCCAAGTTTACAGCATCTACTTTTAACCCCTCTGGTGTAGATCGTAGTGCCAATTATAATTATAGCCACTATGTGACACACTGAAGCTGGGAATCCTCTGCAACACGATGGATGTCTTGCTCAGGACAAGTCAGAGCTGGACACAGAAAGCATCCGGGACAGGCCAATGATGCAACATGCAGCTCTCATCTGACATGGCAGCCCTGGGCTAAAGCCTTTCTGAAGGACAGCCAGGTGGACAAAATGTTTTTTACCAGAGAAAAATATCTTCACTGAGGTGTTCAGACCATACGGACAAAGCAGCAAATTAGATCATTAGACTTTAAGGCCCAAAAGGCATTCTCAGTTTAGATGGATTAACAAGCTCCGTCCACTCCTCCCACCCTTCTGGTGGCAGATGTTACACTGATGCCAAGTCTAACGCGTGCCAGGAAGACATCATCCTTTGCTAAAATCCCTATAAGGTAAAGCATCTTGGGATGCTCCAGCAAAGTACTTTAACAAAACCAAATGGCTGCCTGTGACTGAGGATTACAGCTTGAAAAAGAACCTAATGTCATCTTAAAATGACCAGCTTCAAAAACCAAATAGCAGAGACTATTTTTTGTTCATGGTTAATACTGAGAATCCCCACCTAAATAGCTTAGAAGAGCTTTGGGCTCTGATTCATCTACATCCTGATAAACAGTAAATTCATTCTAATAGGTAGTCAATGAACTGCCTGTCACTGTATATAACCCTGAACACCTCTTGCAAATGTGCTTGGACACCTTTCAAACATATTTAAAACATGCCTATGACATCTGTTGAGACCCACAGAAACAGGACTTTAGTACAAAGGCAAGGAAACCACAGCATCATACAACAGTTACAGCCAGGACTGAGAGCAGCACCACAAAATCCCGTCTGAGCAAGCCCACTACTCATACCAGATCTTAGTTTTATTCATGGAACTTCTTTCCCTTGTAGCACTAGTTTGCATCTGAGCTTGACAGAATCTCATGAACAATGAAAGTCATCCCAAGACATCTGCAAAGCCACAATTAACTTCACCATACGGTGGCTCTGCTCTGGAGGTAGCAATAAAAGGTAGAACAAGTGGGTGACGAGTGGGTCCTGCACCCACCTTCTCTACTGGGAAGGGTGCTTTTCAGCAAGGACTGTTTTTATTTTTCTTCAAAACGAGAAAAGAACAGGGAAGCCTTTGATGGGATGCAAAAGAGCACTGACCAAAAGAGGGCTAAGATTTCCAAGCAGGTTGTGTGATAAAATCAAATGCCCAAACCAATAATCAGAGGCACA
Organism: Merops nubicus; assembly: GCF_000691845.1. Taxonomy (NCBI): domain Eukaryota; kingdom Metazoa; phylum Chordata; class Aves; order Coraciiformes; family Meropidae; genus Merops; species Merops nubicus. The sequence continues at coordinate 190,015 of NW_008614245.1, read as the reverse complement.
TGGTAGGAGTCACCTTTTAACTAATTTGAGAAGCTCTTCTGGCATTAAGACAGCCTGCAAGCAAGGATCCAGACTGTGAACCTTCAACGTGCTTTTCTAAAGAGAATGAAAAGAAAAAATGAAAAAAATCTGTCAAGAATTTCTGTGCAAGAGCCCCTCTCCAAGTCCCACAGCAACATTATGAAGGACCACACGAAGAAATCATGTGCCAGTCAGACTGCTAAAGCCAGGTGCTCAGAAGGTGCTGAGGACCCTCAACTGCCCATGACCTGAATGGAGCAGTGGGTACTTTGACACCTTTACTATCCTGCAGAACTGGGCACTGAGCAAACAACCTTGCATATGATTTTCTCTTTAAACATGCATTTCCACATTGCTTAATTATCTGATTCCAAAAGCATTTAGTGAGAAGCTGTGCAAGGCATATTCCAGTAATGAAGATGTACAGCAGGTCCCAAGATTTAGTTCATAAAAGCACTGTGGTAATCTCAATATCCCAGATACTGTTGACAGTACAGTAGTGCAATGTAGCATAACTGCCTGCCAGCTAAGGTAATCATCAGGTGGCATGTGACAGAGAAAAGAGGGAGATGGGGAACAAGCTACTGACCAGCAGAGGAAAACTGCCATACCTTGTTTCTCTCCTGGCAGAGATTTTGTTCTCAGGCCTCTGACTCTCACATTTCAGGTATCTCCCTTCTCTTACCTTGCCTTCTTTTCTACAGTGTAACTTGTATCCTCACAGGGCCTCACACCTCTGTTAAGTTTGTTCCCCCATGGCTTAGATGCTATTCACAGCAGAAAACTGATGCCACTTTCTTACAGATCTAAGGCAACAAGATCTCTTCACATGTATGTTTTGACCTTCCTAACTGATGTTCCTCCTCAGACTGCCAAAATCCCTTTCTAAGCATGCCTATCTTCAGGAATGATTTTCCACCCCCCTTCTCTTTTGCACAGAGTAAAGGGGAGCTCCTGCCTTGTCTGAGCTGATAGAACTCCAAACACAGCGGAGGATGTGAGGAAACAGGTAAGTCAACACACGCAGTCTCTCTCCAATGACACAAGCTGTCAAAGCAGATCTGAACACACAACTCCCTCAAGACCTCAACTAAGCACAAAATTAACTCCTTCAAGAAACTATTCTAATGAGTACCTATTCTTTCAGATTATTATTTTTTTTTTAAAATCACTTGTTAGAGGCTAGATTCTAACCTGAACCACAATGATTTATACTCATGAGCTCCACTGCTGATCTTCTCTACACGTTGTATGACAGTGCACAACTTGCATGTATTACCAGCAAGGTTCCCTTCAGTACATTGGTCACTGTCCACCCACCGTGGTGGGGTGTCTGAAGTGATGGATTGAGGGAGCACAGAGAGTCACAGCACATGGTGTTACAACTGCAGCAAGCTGTTTCCTTCTTTCTTGCCATTTATGTCTGAGAATGGGATATTATTGCTGGGCCTGGATGTGGAAACTCAGAAAAAAAAAGTCTGGGGAATAGCAATAAGGAATGTTGCTTGCTCAGCAAGATTTGGGAAGAAAGGAAATGATCTATTTTGTGAATTGAAATTATCCCCTTAATGAATTTGGCTCGCTATTTCTAGTCAAAGAAAAAAAATATTCATACTTTATTTTTATAAAAAAAAAAAAGTGTCAGCTATCCAAAAATACTGAACAGCTGTCCTGAAATAGCAGATTTTCCTGTATGTTTTTTTTATGATTCAGTCCATTCCATAATTTTGCAATGAGAACTGCAGACAGTTCTATTTTGCTTGCAAGAAATATGCACAATATGGCATGTGCCTCATAATCTTCTGTGATTAATGTATAAAAACATAGTCAGAACATATTTATACGATGGCTTGTAGAATTATAGAGATTGATCTTGGTTTTGCTCATGGCCAATGGCTAAGGAGCACTTTAATCTGCTACAGGTGAAAAGGTAATGCAAACACTCTTGTGTTTATTTAGGACAGCTATTGGGAATATTTCATGCCATATTTCAAATACAAATACTCTTTGGCTGTCTCCAAGTCAAGGAAATATAAAGTCATTAGTATATGGGTTTCTACAATCTATTGTAAATATTAAAATTACACAGGTCATTTGACCCAAATTGAGATTTCTGCCTAGTTTCTTCACAATCTTGGCTTCCAGGGGACTGTGAGAGGAAGCAGCCTCCACCATGGCATCACAGTGCTGTAAAGCCCACTCCATAAGGAAGTGGGAATGGTATTTCAGGACATTCTTGGCAAAGGCTTCAAGCCACCTAAAGACTGAGAGCAAGAGTCTGCTGTCATCTGAGTCCATGGAGAAGCTCCCTTTGCCTTTCAAGACTAAACATCTGCTTTAAAAGAACACCTTATGCAAACAGTCTTCTTGAATCAATTTTTTTGTTTGTTTTTTCTTATGTCTACCTTGAGATCCTCACCTGCTGATAGCTGGATTACCTTTTGTGTGGTGTTCAAATGAGAGTCCTGACTAAGAAGCCTCCAAGGAAGAGCTTACACATGCCAG
>NW_008614245.1:185760-187458 GCF_000691845.1 Merops nubicus | reverse complement strand
CAGCAGGTTAGTTGAGATGATTATCTTACGTAGGCTTGGACTCATTTTCATAGCAAAAAAGGAAATCTCTTAAAGGATCTAAGAAGTGAGGTGTCCCATGTAAATCCACTCATTACACAGAGCACCTCTTCAGCAGGGTCATAATTTACTTCATGTATTTCCTCTCAGGATACTTCTTTCTCTTCTGCAAGCTGAACTTCTGAGTCTAAAACTACCTAAAGTACTTCTTGTGTTTCATGTGCTAAGGAATGAATCTCTATCCCAAGCCCCTCATACAAAAATATCTTAGTTTTATCCACCTGTTTAGATAAAACACTAAGTCAAGAAACAGACAACAAATGACAGGATAAAACTCCAGCAGCAGCGATGTGCTCATGCACCAAGCAGCATCCAGACACTCTCTTCTAATTCTCCCTCATTCTAACCACACAACCTCTCCAAAATCCCCATCTCCTTAACCTCTTTTTTTGCTGAGTGCCTGGAAGGCCTCAGGTTTAGTAGCTTTCTACAGTTCATCACTGCTCTGTAAAACCATGGAGAGACTGGGGAAAAAAAAACCCAAAAAACAAAAAACAAAAACAACACAATGAAACAGAAAAGATCAAAACAACCCCAAACACGTTCTGGGTAAAACTAACATCTGATACAGGGGCTATAAACTTTGTTGAAGTCAGTCAGGTTTTCACTGCCTGTGCTCTTCAAGGTGAATCTGGCTCATGGCATGGCCTGAGACAACTCACTGCCTGAAGCCTCGAGCACCTTGGCTCAGCCTTGCAGTGATGAGGAACGCCTACAACTGCAGAGTTCCTTCTCATCTGCTTTGATAACCAAGTGACCCAAGCAGTCAGGCGGCCAGTCATGAACAGCAACACATGAAGCCTTGGGCATTTTTAGTCTAACAGACTGAGAATATTGGACAGAAGTTATACCCAGTAGCACAGGGTTACTGTGAAAAATGAATGCCAGCTATTCATTCGGATGACAGCCCACTTCAGCCTAAGGTTAGTTACAAAGGAGCAGCCAGATACTAATGCACAAGGGCTCAGGAGACCTGGGTGCAGTTCCTGGCTCTAAAAAGGACTCTGTGTGGAATTTACACGCAAAAGAGTTACTGTCTAACTTCAGGCACCGGAGTGAGGAACTGAGGATCCACACACACTCAGTGAAGGCAGACAAGACTCCTGAGGTAGTCAGCGTGGCCCTTCAGCAAAAAGCTCCTTCTCTACCTCTATGATATTGTCTATGCAGAAGGGGCAAAGATGTGGATGAGATTTTTCATATTCTTGGAGATCTGTCCCTGCTCCAAGAAACTGGGGTGGGCTGGACAGACAGCATGGGATGAGAAGCTGATGGAGTCACCACCCCCCAAAAAAAAAATTAATTCCCTGCCTTTCACAGCAGATTTTAAACCCTTATGTAAAAATAAATAAATAAATACATTAAAATTAACAACAAAAATCTAGAAGTACCATTTAATAGTGTTTCAGATGGGACTCCTCACAGACATTTCCCCAGCACCACCCCACTCTGCCCTGGAACAGCACGCTTCTAGGCACTCAAACACAGCCTCAGTGTGCAGAGGGGTTAGAGAGAACAAAGTCAGATCAAAATATCATTTCATCCCCTGGGTCCACGAGCTATTGGCTGTGAATGTAAAGGAATTATCACACATGAGCTTACTTCTACAGGCGGCCCGGG
>NW_008614245.1:161705-185729 GCF_000691845.1 Merops nubicus | reverse complement strand
AATGCATTCCCATTCAGTTAAAGATTCTTCACAGGGAGCAATAGAAATGTTCTGTTCCTTCAATATCTTTTCATTCCTTTTCAAGCATTTATACAAGTATTCAGGGGCTTAACCAGAAATGAAAGAAATTCATTTTAGGTTATGTGTATTAAGAGGCTCTGGGACTCCTCTACCTGTCTGACTGTGCTAAAGATTTTGTTAGCTGACTCTTTTTTCTACCTCTGGTAGCTACCAGTAAATCCCAGGACTGGATTATTCTGTCCACCTGAAACAAATTCTCTTTTCACACCGAGAAGCACTCAAATCATTTGAAGATGTGTGGGATTCATTCAGCATATTTACTGAAGAATTTACTTGTAATCGCTTATAAACATCTGTTGCATTTTAGCTCAGTGAGTGTAAATAACAGAGCTATAATGGCATGTGCATGTTGTATGCCACCTCTTGGAGAAAAAAAACAACACACAAGTTACAGTTCTCTTACCCAGCATTTGATCACACAAAAAAAAAAAAAGAAAAAAGGAAAAAAAAATAAAACACCAACGTACTGCTTGGGGAAGCAGAGTTGATTAATGGGCTAGCATGTTAAACCATCTGCTCTTGAGGACCCAGCCTTGAATCCCAGTGCCCCCAGCTGGGTCAGCACTTTCTCTGGTGTTGAGAAGCGACATTAATTCTGCCGGCCTTTGCTTTTAGGAAGGAAGAAACAGACCATGGAATTTCATTTGCCTTGGAGAAACAGAAATACCTTCCTAGATTCTGAGCACCAAGATAGCAATGTTTGGTGAAAAGGAAGTATTGAATCAGCATTGCCTAGGAAAAAACAACAGGTAATGCTACAACTGGAGAGGACCAAGTTCAAAATGTTTCTCTGGGAGCAGAGAATAAGCTGATCATCCTCGGAGTGGAGTGTCAGAAAATTAAAGAGGAAAAAAAGGGACCTGGGGCTTCTCTGTGGCACATGGAATAAATGCACTTCCTGACACTGTCTTTGATAGGGTCCCTATCAGCTTGTCACTTGGACAAAAGGTAACGCCAACCTAACAATAAATGCTGTAATAATGTTTCCAACCCTTTGAACTAGATATCACAAAAGCTGGGGGCAGTCAAAATACCAAATAAAGTTAACTAAGCACAAGAGCTGAGGCCAGAGACAGATGCTGTGAGCTGAGTGTCAGATCAAGGAATGAGATCAACAAGGTGCTTAAAGAGGCATTTCCTGGTTAACTCAGGAATCTCCAGCAACCTTTGTAGTCTTTCACCCAAGCCTTAATAAAAGAACAGAGTGTGGGTTTTATAAGGGACATGGAGATACAAATGCATGTTCGTTTCAACTCATCAGATCTAACTGGAACTGTTTTGGGTAGCTGCTGTCCTCAGTGCAATGTTTCAATTAAAGTCTTCATAAAGAGGATGCAATGAAAAGAGAGATTTCAACTCTGAAAAACTGACATAACATCTGGCTTGTCTCCTGTGCCAAGTGCCTCACTACATAGACACTACTACTAACTCCTTCCCCCTCCAAAAAAAAAAAAAAATACTCATTAACAATCTTCTTCATCAATTGTAACAATTAATTAGCAGCTTGCTGGTATTTTGAGAAAATGAGTAATAACTGTACAAAATTGTGTTCACTCAAATACAGATATTAGCTTCACAGTTTCAATAGGGCCTGCCTAAAAATTGTGACAAGTCAAAGCTATCAGTAATGAAAACTCAGCAACTATAATCAATGGTGGAACAACAACTGTCCAGGATACACTGAACCTTAAGCACTGGCACATCATGGGAAGACTTGAGAAACCATGCCAGTAGGACCACAAGACCCAAAATCCTCAATTCATCCAGAAATCTCCCTTTGGCTTCCAGTGCCAATGCATTACTAAAGCATTTTCTCTATCAGCCACCTGGGAATGGCATTTCCAAGGTGCCATTGATGTCCTTGCAATTCTAAATACACTTGTCTTTCCCCTCCAGTTTCACCTTGGTGACTCTGGACTGTTTAGTCCCTTACTGTAGAAACTTCTCTTACATCATCATGATCACCACAATTTGCAGGCTGTGGAGGGAGCCTGGACGCAGCAACCCAGAAGATCAGGCAATCTGGATGTTTTTTTCCTCTCAAGAACACAAATACAGGTGTGTTTGTACACAAACACATTATGATTTTTCATGCTTGGTACTGACACATTGCCACACTGTACGACAGAGAAGGTGGAATGCAGACATTTCATTAAACACGTGCAGACACGTGTATGGGGGTTTGTGTTACCATGGTACATATGCCAGGCAGATACTACAACCACTTGGTAGCAAATGAGCCAACATTCTCCCAGATGGGAAACACCAAAAGTGGCAGGTTTTTTTTCAGCTTGAACACAGTCATCAAGTACTCTTGCCATGTCTTTCACAACAGAGACAGAATCGTGATCCAGTGTTTTCAGACTTGAATGATTAGCCATATGTGTTTCACTGAACATGTTGAGCCAGACACCACCGCCAGCGCCCACTGAAATCCCTACAGTTGCATGTGAGCAACACAAGAGAAAAATCTGCCTCTCATTACTGAAAAAGATGCTGTATTTTTCTCACACTTGCTAGTTTGTGCTGCTGGTAGCATAATATCTAACACTGGTTGATGGTACATCTCTCCCAGAGTTCCTCTACTCTCAAAAACATTACAGGAGAGAAGTTACAAAACCGGCGGTTCTCAGCTCTCATTTTTCATCCTTCTGTGTGTGGTGGTGCTTCTTCTAACACACATTGACCACTGTTCCCACAGCAGCCCGTGTATTAGCCTCATTAGGGGAGTTGTAAGTGAAATCTGAGCCTTGTTGCACTTCAAGAGACGGTCCCAAGTCCCTACCAATTGCAACAGAGATAAAAAAAATGGAAGGAGAAACACCACAGTACAGACAAAACCAGATGACACACGCCAGAGTCAGAGGGAAGGAGTCTGACTCATCCTGCCCAGTGCACTAATCCGAGGACACTGTGCTTTACCTCCATTTATCTTTTGAAACCCGGGCAGAAGACAAGCTTGAGCAGCAAATTCTTTCCCATTGAATGGACAGGAAATGTTAGAAACAAGCAGTAATGGGTGGCTTCTGACTGAAATAGCCTTGACATACTGAACGTTGTAGAACATTAAAGTAACGTCAATATTTATTATACAGAGATGTGTATTGATTGTGCAGTAAAATGATCCGAAGTAATATATGCTATAATAATAATTGAACTCCATTCAGAAAAAGAGCTCCGACGTGCAGAGAAGGGAAAAAATCATAGAAGACTATATCCATTTATTAAATTAGTTCGTGTGGGCATCCGATTACTGAGCAAATAGGAGCAGCTACTACAAAACACTAGACATCTTGCATGAGTGAAAGAAAAAGAAACTAAGGCCACATTCCTAAAACACTCCATCACAGCTCCTTGGGGTTTGCCAGTTTAGAGCAGCTGAGAAATTGGCTGCAGCTCAAACTCTGTAAGGTGCCCCGTACCCTCTCTCCCTCATTTGCCTCTTCTGATGCCTGACAAATAAATTCCTACACTCAGCGTCACCACACGACACATCAATGCAAACACTGTGCTCTGCTCTGACCATGAGGGTATTACCCTGTAGAGAATAATTCCAAAGAGATTTGGATAAAATAAGACTGCACTTCCTTCCAAATTCAAACAGATGTGGCACCTCTTTATTCCCTCCTCCTCTTCCTTTAAGTGTGGGTTAAGGGAAAAAAAAATAGCCTGCTTTGGAATTTTCTTTATTTTTATTATCTCTGGTGAAATTTGATTTATTTAACTAACCTGGCTGTATATTTTAGTCTTTAGGTTCACAAATTATCCGCATAGTCTTCCCAGGCTCCATTTTGCCTAATTGCTGGTAATAATTCCAGCCATAGGACTGCTTATACAGCTTATTTCCCCCTCCTCCACCAGATGACAGATTCTTTTGTTGTTTTGAGGAATAAAAATAATAATAATGATGTTCAGTATTGAATTAGTAATGAAGTTCCAGTTCAAGACTGTGTAACTGTTAGGACTTGGAAATATTTTTAGAAGCAACCAGCTACATGGTACCTAGTGTTGGACTAACCCAGACACTAGTGAGGAACCAAAGTCATCCGTTTATAAACTGGCCTGCAAATCTGATTTCAGTTATTCTGGTAACCCTTGACTACCCACCAACCACATAAACATTTTCTGTCTTGCAAGAAAAGCAGTAGTGTTACCCCTTAGGAAAGGCCACAGTTCTGAGCCAGTCTGAACTAGCAAGCAGCAAAATTTTCCTGATCAATATTCCCAGGTTGACTACAAGCTTAAAAATAAAAGCTTTTTGTAAATTCTAGAAAAAGATTCATCATTTTGCACTCTCACACTGCTATTCTTGTAGTCAGGTGGCTCTGCCACACCCACACCTCTAGCCTGCACCCTGCAGGCACATCTGACCTGCACCAAAAGTGAGGAATAAAAGTAATGTTGGCGACTTGCCTCAGAAATCTGCAAGCATACAAATGGGTTCAACTAACATTTAATTTTGTCCATACATCTATGTCCAATGACCATATCTTTTTGCAACAAGCCTACAATGACAGTACAGAAGGATCCAATTTTCTCCTTCTGTGCTCAGAAGATGGCTAGAGATGTGCCAGGAACTGCAGAGATGACCATTTAGAGCAGTGCTGAGCTTAACTTGCTTCTCCATACTCTGCACATCTTGTTTCATGCCAGATACATCCTACCTTACTGGAATGAACAAGACCCATTTCAACATGTTTACTCAAGTTGCTTCTACAAGTTAACAGAAACCAGGAGCAAAACAAATATTAATATTTTTACAGTGTCTTCAAATAGCTGCACTGAGAACTGGAGGATTTTCCCTGTGACACTGCTAGGCTTGCTTTGTCCCAGAGAGATGGTTTCAGCACTTCCCCTGATGCTGGCTAAGCCCTGGGCATCTGTAATGGCAAATAAAAGCATCTCCTGGAATGCCCTTCCTTAAGCTTCTTTCTTCCCTCTTTTTTTTTTTTTAAATTTTTTTTTTTTAATTTTTAGATTACTATTTTCTTCTATTTGGATTCAGAGTAGCTCTGCTAGGCTTGCTAAGACAGCTGTAAACAATGGTTAAGGAACAGCAACCTTCAACTGCCCAAAGCTGGTAAAAATTGGCCAGGAATAAGACAAAAGTCCATCTGTGTCCCCAGGTAGCATGAAGTTATAGGTAAGAGTCAGCATCAAACAGAAAAACAGCTCCCCCAGCTTCACTCTCCTTTGTCTTTGTGTGTTTTTCTTGTCCTGTCCCCAAGGCAGAGTGGGAATTAGGCCCTGAGACAGCAGCAGCAAGAATAGCTCCAACACAACCCTCCTGTCTCTGGAAAGGACAACTTACCACTATTGTCTCCCCATCAGGGAAAAACCTTAGTCTCCATCACTAAAAGGAAAGGGATGAGAGGCTGTTAAAATAAAAAAAAAACTTACTGAATAACTGACTTTATAAGTGCTTAATTACAGTTCACTTTATTTACTGTATTTTCTAGTATGATAAAAAGATTCTAATGATATTTTTTTTTTTAAATCTAGAGTTGACCCATCTGTAGTCTTTAAGTTCAAAATACTTGGGTTTCTTCTACTTTTTATTACCCGTTTCAGAGGTGTGGCAATAGGTCCCTACTGGATTTTGTGATATGGTCTAGAGACATCTCAGTACTTCATCTTTCAGTCAATATATAAAAAAGTTAAAGAAAAAAAAGAAGGGGTAGGAGGAAAGCAGAATCCAGATGGAGAATGAGAGCACAGTCTGTTTTGGTTTTGTTTTGAAAGGGCTTTTTTTTTCGCCCCCTGAACTGAAACTGGTTGCATTTAGCTTGCAGCCCTGTTTGTATGGTGCAGATACACTAATGATTAATGATGTGCCAAGTGCTTCAGAGAAATTCAATTCAGACCCACAGATACTTGTCAGTCCCCAAGGAATGAGAGGGTTTTTTAAAACTGACCCACTAATTACCCATGAAAAGAATCAGGTAGTAGAGCACACTTGACCTTATCCTTGGTGGCAGCAGCAGGTCCCATTCCATGGAGTTTCTTTTACTCCTTTAGTTTTCCTGCCTCAAAACTTGAAAGGTCACAGTCTAAGATCAGCTTCCGCTCCTCAGCAGTTTCCTAAATTTTCCAGATGATATTTTGCACAATGATGTGTCATTTCATGTTGTATCAATCACACTACAGTATGTCACTTAATATAGCATAAGGCACTATGATTGACACAATCTGAGATGACTTGTCACAGCGCAACACGTCAACTGGGACATTTGTATGTTTGGGGTTTCTGTACACACACACACAGCCTTCAGAGGGTCGGGGGGTGGAGGGAGGACACTCTCCCTCCTTTAAAAGTTTTCCAAACACTTTCCATTGTGGTGATTGATAAGCATCTGTTAAATATACTGAAATTTATTCCGTTTTCTCTCTAGGCTACCTCTAATAATAAACTGCCAGAGCTTGAGTTTATTCCAACCTCTATTTATAATGGACATCTTCTCATGACATATAAAGTGCCCTGTTCTTGGGAACAGCCTTATTGTTAGGGAGTGGCATAGTACAAAAACTCATTACAATTAACCGCTTGTCCCTTGGTGGTATCTGACGCTAATTCAGCTCCCAAACAATTAATTTGGAGTAACCTCACAAAGCAATCCCTAAGCAACAGTAATTGGCTAATTCCCCTCTACTTATGGTTATGCTCATTATATTACAGACAACTTTAAATCAGGCTGTCATCACTGGTTCTTGCTGTCACCGGGGCGATTCGGAAGGATGAGTTACTGCACCCCCGATCACTTGTAACCCGTGTGAGGAAGGAAAGCTCCATCCAGGAGTGCTGGGAAGGTGGGACATCCCAAGCTGCGTTCTGCAGGGGTTTGAGAACACAAACAAGACTGTGAGGAAAGCTGCAGAAATTACAGGACTTTAATTCCTAGTCAAGAAGCACAGCCTCCTAATGAAATCTGAAGGAAGGTCTATTTGCCATAAGATCTCCAGGCAGTATGATCTGGCAGAGAAGCCTTGACTAGGTGGGCACTGGGATTTGAGTCGTGTTATTGTATTCCCTGTGTCCTTAGAGGCTGGCTATATGGCAAGGTGCAGACACCCTCCAGCTAGCCAGGACCACAACCAAGTAGAGTTCAGATGTGTCTGCACCTACCTGCAGGTTTCATGTGGTTCTGCCCCACGCCTCAGTTCTCCATTTAGCAAATGGAGCTTGTACATCACAGGAGTGTTCTGAAGCTAAAACTCACAAATGACTGAAACATGCACTGGGACTGTTGAAAAGTAGAGTACAGAAGGATTTCACAAGCCTGTTAAAGTAAACTGGATCTTTCTTGGACTGCTGCCACTTTCTGCATCTGGGGAAATAACTTCGAGTGGCAACTGTACAGCCAGATGTTGCAGAACTAGTGTTTTAGGTTCTTTTTTGTGGCACAGTGTGGTGCTACACAGAGTCATCAGAACATACTCTAAATATGCCAACTCAGGTACCAGGAATGGTACGTTCTGTCCAAGACAGATCTGTCATCAGTCAAAAGTCATAGCAAAAACTCTGTGATTGACTTAGCATCTCCAGCACAGAGATGAGACAACTCTGTCAGAGCATATGGTGTATCCTGACCTGACGAGCAGCTGTAGGGAAGTCAGAAGTGCAGGTATCTGCAGATATGCCACCTCAGATCACATCTGAACAGCAGTGCCTGGCCAGAAATGGAATACTCCATATTTGTTCTGAGGTTGCAGAACTACAGAGGGTGAACAAGAAAAATATTAATTACAGTAGATTCAGATGAAACTTGCCTCCTCCAAAAAAGAACCTTCAAAGACTAAACGCTTCGATTTCCCCCAATATGTTCACCAGTTTTCTGCAACATGGCAGCTCAACTCGTATTGCCCATATGGTGAGCCATTTTTTAAAATTCAACATTCAAAGACATTCCAAAACAATCAGTAATTCATAAGCAACCGTGAATCAAGAAACGCACTGTTCTGGCATTAGTAATTCTTCCAAGTACCATAGTTCTTCCTGCTTCTAAACCCACATTTACAGATGGGGTAGAAACTCAGTGGCACAAGAAGTGAGAGAAAAACTACACAGATGAGACTGAGTAGGCATCATATGTTTCATTTGTAATATTCCTAATCTGGGGAATCAGAGACCTCAGAAGCACAGACCATAAAATGGGAGAAGAGACCACATCCTTTGGTAGTATACAGTCACAACTCTCACAATGTCCAGCTCAGCATATTTAGTATATCATAAATGCCAGCTACAAAAAAAAAAAACAACACACCAAAACCCAAACATGTGGAGCAGCAGGACGTGGGGTTTTCCCTAGCTGAAGAGTAATCATAAGTTCAAAGGCACAGAGATGAATACTGAGAATTCTCCTGATTTCTCCCAAAAACACAACCTTAATCGTTGTCCCTTTCTGTGGGGCAGTGCTCACTGCTCCTCTGCTTGTCCCATTCCACACTGCCTGGCCCTTGGCTCAGGGAGGCTCTTTGTCACCCCCAGAAACCCATTTGAGCAAGGCCAAGGTCGAACACAAAAGCCAGTCACAGCGCAGAGACTTGACCACGAGATGGACGCTGCTTCCAGGAGGAAACACTCATCTCCTTCCTTGTGCTGAGCCAAAGCTCTCTGGTTTACACAGACCATGTGTGTGGCTTATTGCTGTACTACTCTGTGGTTCAGGGAGAAAAGGATAATTTTCAGTATTTTTCTGAATTGCAAACCCCAAGATGGAAGGAAGCAAGAGGAAAAGCAACTGTAGATTGTGAGCTGTACTCTGGACACGTACCCACAGGTTCCATTGGGTTAGATGCACGCTGCAATTCTTTTGATGGTTAAGTGCCTGGATTCAGTGATCTTTTGCAGCAGCACTTGTAGGAGCTAACTTATTTCCACACAGCTGTTACAGAACTGGACAGAGAATTCAGAAGGTTAAAAATAATCATGTAAATAAAAACAATAGTAACAGCTCAGCTCTGGTATGTGGGTTAAATATAATCTGAACTGTTACCACTATTAGGAAAATACTGCATAAAGTCTCACTCACAGGGACAGCATCTGAGAAAAACATCCCTCTGGAGGGATCTTAGAAAGTATGCTCTGAAGGTATCATTTCAAAAAGCACTGAAGAAACATCACCTTCTCCTCACATCCTGTAAATTGAGAAGGCTTAATCCCCACAGAGTATGTCTACAGTATAAAACAATGCTTTTATTATTTTGCCTTATTGCTGCACGTGATCTGCATATAAAAACTTAGGCAAATACAAGATGATAGACAAAAAAATATTTTTTTTTTTCTTTTTTGTGATGTTGCCAGTGACATAACTCCCATTTATTTCAGAGAGGAACATGGCTAGGGTTGGTCTTTTCAAACACGTTGCCAAGCCAATGTGCAACACTGAGCACAAAGCCCACTGGTTAGCAAGTTTTTGCATAAGCTCTCAAAATCAGCTTGCTCAGTGCACCAACCTAGAGCTGGGACAAGTTTGCTTGGTGGGTTGTTCCAAGTCTTCTCCCAGACCAAGTTTCAGTTCACTGGGCTGAACAGCCAGTTACTTCTTCAGGGACATTAAAGTTCAGATCTGAAAAACCCTGAAGCCAGAAAGCCTGTGGCAGAGTCAACTCCAGGCCCAACACAACGGTCACGTGAAGCTTGATTTGAACTTGGTGAGAACACCTTCCTCCATCCACACAGACCTGCAGCCTTTGAGTTTCTACTTTGCATTTCTCATCAGAACAAGCCCCAACTCTCCAAGCAATCTTTGGCCAACATAGTCAAGTTTCACACCAGTTTCTCATTAAAATATCACACAGAACTTCTAATTTGGTGTGACTTCAATGCTCATGGTTATTTGAAACTGATCTCATGAACATCAAAAGTGGGTCAAAGCTCCTTCAGCAAAGAGTATTTAGAAAAGCAAGAGTAATGTCACAGTTTTTGCTTAAGCTTTGAATCATTTTTGAGTTGTTAATCGCCTCTTTGCAAGTGCTGGCAGGTTTGATTGCCAGCATCTCCCATGGTTTTAGCTGAACTTAAGTGCAGCACGTTATTATAGCCATACGTGTAGCTAATATCACACATGGTCACAAGCTCTGCAGTGACCTCAGTAAAATTATAAATGGAGATTCAGCCTTCCATGAATTTTCCAACTTCTCTGTATTAAAATGCTAACATCACTTCAAGGTCCTTTGTATAGTTTAATTACATACCTTCAGTCTGGCATAGATAATGAGTAAACGTATTGCTATTGATGAGCTAGAATTATCACCACTATTTCATTTATATAATTTGATGGAATAATGGAACAGTAAATTCTTCCCCTGGTAAATGTAATAAGGGACAGCTCTTGATGTTGCTCTGAAGGAAGGAAAAGGCTGCTCTGCCAGCAGGAGCTGAATCTGCTCCACAGACAGCTCGCTGCATGGAAAACTGACTTGAATTAAACCAGTTAACTAGAGTGATCAAAGTCATTCAGAGGGGAGCTGCCTGGAACAACTCTTAGCAAAATATTTTTTTGATCAAAATATGCCGGTTTTGTCAAAGCGGGAACATTTCACAGTGGTATCTGTTTCAGTGAAGTTTTCAAAAGGAAGATCTCTGAGGCCTGGGCTAGACCATTCTGTCACTGGGAAGGAAAGAAATCATAAACTTGACCTCTTTCACAAAACTCCCTCCTGTGAAACGCTCGGGAGCCCTTGCCTCCGTTTTAATGATGAACGAAACCAAATATTTTAAAACCTCAAAAGTTGTTGCAAGCACTGTCGTTCTCTGGCTGGCCCCACCCTGACAAGCTGGTGCTGACTCTAACTGCTAGCTCTAGGTATTACAAACTCGTGGTGTGTAACTCAGGACCACCCAGCGATGTGAAATCTCCATCTATAACACAAATATCAGCGAGACCTTTCAGATCAGATTGTGTGCAAAGGGAGTGGGAAGGATGCAATGTTTTCTTTTGAAAATGTAAGATATTGTTATTTGTTTCCTTTCTGATAGCAGTCCAACAAAAAGGAAATCAAACAGGTGTGACACAAGTAGCTTAACACTGGAAGGGCCACAGGAGGTTCTACTGATGCAGTTAAGATCAGCTGTGAGGTAAAGATGTGTAAAAAAAAAAACAGTTCACTTTGTACCAGTATTTTAAACATCTTTTCCTGAAGTGTACAAGAGTTGACACAAAGGACCTTCCAGGTTTAACATAGGAAGAAACATTTGCACCATCCAAAAAAAAAGTTGTTTTTTTTTTTCTTCCCCTCACTAAGAGTTGCAGTGAACCTTCTCTTAATAAGGTTCTCAAGGGAACTTCCAAGGGAGTCTCAGCACCCACTTCTTAACTCCTCTCACCACCTCACTGCTTTAATTTCTTATCATGCCTTTCTTGGCCTCTCCTGCCCCCCTGAGCAGCTCGTCAAACCTCTGGCACTCTCCACTGACCTTTCCAGTATCACCCCAGCTGTCTCTGGAGCTCAGTTCTCAGGCTTCACTGCTCCAGGTTTCCCAAGCTACAGCACGAGCAGTCATAGGGCATGATCCCATCTGCCATGTTCCATCTCACAACAACATGTGTTAACACTTGCATGAGTTTTTATCCATTATGCTTTTGCAAAACACACACCACAACGGTGGGGCACTCAGCAGCAAGGAGGCAGAAAGCAGCGAATACTGGAGTCCATGATGTGGCCACCACAGAACAGAGCCTGCAGACCTCATCACAGAAAAAAGCCAAGGAAATTTCAAAATGTTAACTGAAGTTGGTTGCCTCATATTGCATTCAGTAAACCTGAACTTTTTGAGGCTGCTGGAGCCCCATGTTTCAGAGGCACAGGCTCTGCCTCACTGACACAGCCGTGCTGCTGACTGCAGGGAGAATAATCACAGGAACCCAACAGATCATAACTCCCAGGATAGGGCATGAAGTGGGGCCGGGAGGGAGAAGCAATTTTCTCAGCTAACCTTGTCCCAAGCCTTTAAGGGCTTAATAAGATCATAACCAACACCTTGAATTATATCCTGAAATAAACAGGTACCCAGAACTGAGCACAAAGCTCAAGATTTATGGGCTAATAGTAGGTGACCTTCAAGAGAAAGGTTGCTACAGGCGGTGCTCGCCGAAGTCCTTTGCAAGAGCAGCTCCAAGCACCGAGCACTAACCCTGAGGTGATGAAGGCGTGGAGCACATGCATCACTAGGAAGCCATCTCTGCTTCCAGAACAACCATAAATGACAGAAATAGCACCATGAGGATTGGAACTAATCAAGGCTGGTTTCTTTCTTATTCGGTTCTCATGGCTGATTGACTTCTGTGTCTAAGACAACATAAGTCTGAAAGTTTTCTGGCAGCAGGAGCATTATGAGCTTCCTTCCTCTGTGGATTCTCTGGTGTTAAATAACTTGTACACTCACACTGAAATCATCTTTTCAATGAAAGGTCTGATAGTGTGTCTCTTCTCTATCCAGTTTCTTATTTTCCCCAACACTGGGGGAACTTTCTTAACTGTGAGTTTAAAACTCGTTTCTCACATGGGTTTAAGACTGAACAACACTGACTGTTACATAAAATAAGGGGGGGTACATGCACAGATATAAGCAGCATGCAGATAACCTTCATTTTCCTTCAAAGGTAAACTGACAGTTGGCTACATAGGGGAGATTTATTCTCAGTGGCAGTAAAGGGCACCAATAATGATGTTTTCTGAAGAGATCAACAAGATCATCTTTTGACTTCTAGCAAGTGACCAAGGGACATCACACCTCAATACAGATGACAGTTTCTGGAAGTATCACAAGCCAAAGAGAAAGCATAACAATTTTATGGCAGCAGTGCAGCAGGTTCAGTTGCCCATACGAAACTGAAGGACCTCTCTCAAAGAATGATTTGAGTTGGAAGGGACCTTAAAGATCACCTAGTTCAAACCCCCCTGCTATGGGCAGGGACAGCACCCACTAGACCAGGTTGCTCAAAGCTCCATCCAACCTGGTCTTGAACACATCCAGCATCCATAACCTCCCTGGGCAGCCTGTTCCAGTGTCTCACCACCCTCACAGTGAAGAACTTCTTCCTGATTTCTAATCTAAACCTACCCTCTTTCAGTTTGAAGCCATTGCCTCTCATCCTATCACTTCAAGCCCTTGTAAATAGTCCCTCCTCAGCTTTCTTGTATACCCCCTTCAGATATTGGAAGGCCACAATAAGGTCTCCCCAGAGCTTTCTCTTCTCCAGGCTGAACAACCTCAACTCTCAACTTGTCCTTCTAGGAGAGGTGTTCCAGCCACCTGTCTCAGGCCAATCTCTGTGGGGCCAGTAAGCAGATGCTAAAGTTCCATCACTTCATCTAGTTAAAACAACCCATCTTGGCAAATGGGTTCAGACAAGGACCATAAAGTAACTTCCCAGTCTCTTTAGGGCCAAAAGCTCGTCCACATGGAGGGCATAGGGCGGTGGTGGGTCACACAAGAGATGGCAGGGCAAAGCAAAGAACTTGTACTTTTCAATTTTGTGACAAAGAACTTGCTGTTAATTTCCAGCCCTACCAGTATGACAGGTTTACCAAACACCCTACAAGGAGGGGAAGAAAAATAAATACATAAATAAATAAGGCAAGGTACAGATTAGAAAACCCTGGGCCAGAGCAATTTCCTCAGTACTGCTGAAGACTGTGCATCACTGGTGGTACTCTTCTCAGCAGTGCCAGTTTCCTGAGCTAACCCCAGACCTCATGGTCCAGTCGTGGGTACAGGTTTTATGTAGAGCTGGGAGTTACGTTGCCCCAAGTCATCTGCAGAGGTACTGGTGCCAAAAGCCTCCACTTCAAATTTCCATTAATTTTCTAAAAAATGACAGAGCTCTGTAACCAGCACCACCTTTCAAGAAACCATGAGCAAAAAAGCAACAGGCATTGGTTAGGCAGGTGGCTGAGTTCTGTTTAATCCCAAACCTGTGCTATAGAGAAAGATGAAACGCAGCCCATTCTGTGTTGCAATTAATCCCAAAGGTTAATTTTGTTGCGGGCACACTGTAAACAAAGGGGATATTTATTTCAGAGTCCAAGTATGTTGCAACAGAGTGAAGGCAAAGGGAAGGGTGGTTTGCACTGCGGATTAAGAGAAGGCTGCAAGACCTGGCGAAGCCAGTGCTGACAGATTCCCTTATTAAAATGTGTAGCCTTGTGGAAGGCCTGCCATTGACAGCTCTGACGTGGCCAAACTTCAGAAACCTAGGCACAATTGGAAGACTGTGCTGGGGCAGGGACAGTGGGGCTAAGGGGCACTTCTAATTTGTCAAAGTTGTATCTAATTCCACTGAACAAAGTTCGCAAAGAGAGATGAGCAGAATCCACAAATGATTGCTCATTCACCAAGCCCTGATGGAAAGATAGACCAGCACACAGCTCGGGCTTTGTAGAGTAACCTGAGCTGCTCCAATCAACTTTGGATAATTCTGCCTTGTGGGCATAACAGTTTTCCTTGTTTCTTCTTTAATAGGATTATTCCTTACAATATTAAAAAGATAACATCAGTGTCTTTCAGTGTCCCCATAAACTATTTCTGAGTATATGAATGGATGCTTCAGGTAGTTTTGTTGCTATTTTCAAAAAAAAGACTTATGAGAAGTGAAGATCTAAGAGAAGAATTTGATTCATCTGACATTTGTTTCGTAAATAAACTAAAATCCCTATTTTCCTTTGAAAAGAAAGATACTCAAAACTGACACAATAACAGCAAAACAGAAGAAAATTACCATGTTGAGCACGACTGTGAGCCAACCCCTGGATTCACTCCATTCATGAGAAAATCTTGTCAAATGCAGGCAAACAGTGATCCAGTTATATACACAGTTGCAGGAGGCTTTCCATTAATGACAACAAAGTTGGATCAGGTCTTCAAAGAGACAGTTCTTAGGTGAGAAAACTAATTAAGGCATATTTTAAAAATAAAATTTTCTCTAAATTAAAACAGAAGCTAAAATATATTGTGTCGCAGTTTGATGGTAGTTTCAGGAGACAAGGAGACAGTAGGCAAACACCTTCACCATTCCTTTTCTCTCCGAGGAAAAAGAATATTTATTATAAAACATTATCACCATATCATATTATATCGTCACCCAGGAAGGAGCTCACCTCTGTCCTTGCACATTATTTTAAATGCAGCAGCCCTCACTGAAACTCAAGGAAGGGAGTGAGTAGAGCATGGATATCTTCACACAGCAGATTAGGCAACTAAAATCGGCAGCCACTTTGAAACCATCAAAACCTGAATGGTTTGCAGCTATCTGACACGTTCATGAAATTAAGTGCTAGTGAGTTAAAAAACTTGCCCTAAAAGATCCCCTCAGCAGTTTTCTCAATTTACAAGGTATGTTATTTGGATGAGCTGATGCATTATTCTTCACTTCGTTTAAAACCAAGCCAGAGTGAGATGACCATTTAACTTTGAATTTGTCTACACCTGGATCTCGTACACATTGCTCTATCCCAGAGCTGGTGGTAGAAAACTTTCTGCTCGCTGGGAGGCAGAGCAAGTTTTCCCTGGAAATATGTTTCAGATCCCAGTGCTATTTATGGATTTTCAGCAGCCTCAGCAGGCCCTGTATTCTCCCTACATCAAACAGACCACGGACTGGATTCCTGGGATGCTATCCCCATGAGGATGACATAACAGCATCTGCTTGGTGCTACTATTGTGCTTAAAGGTGGCACCCACATTTTTAAGTGTGGTTAGTAATTCCAGGTGTCTGTTTACTGGCTAATCAGCTTGAGGTACTGTAAACTTATCAGAATTTCATTATATATCACATAAGCAATCTCACTTAAGGAGCACCCCTTAATCAATCTACAGTTTCAAGTAGCCAAAATTACCATAACTTTGTTTTATATATATAAATACAACAATAAAATAAATGTTATATGTTAAATACTTTTATAATTATTATTTTTATTATCTATGTTGCCAGTAAGCCACGGGTAATTGAGATCATTCCACCCACCACTAGAACTGACCTCTTAAAAAGAACCCCCTCAGCAATAATCTTTTTTATTTATTAAACAGACTTCCAATAAAAGCTCCACCCTTGGTTAGATCTTTGCACATACACACCCACAAACCCCTGCTGCCTAAGAGGCAAGGACAGCCTTGCTCCTTTCCTGTGGCAGGAGAGAATATCCATATTGTGGTGCTGGTTTTCTCTCTCTTTGCTAAAGTACTAGGGAAAATGAGGCTGTAAATCTGTTTGGTGTTTGTTTATTTTTAATAAATACATGAATTTAAGGTCAGATGGGACCATTTATCTTCTAGATAATCATTTGACCTTCTCTCTAATCTAGACCAATGAATCCACCTCAGGGACTTCTTTCATTCATTTAAATATTCAATCTATCGCATCTCTCGAGAAATTCTTCCACTGATGATTTAGCTTTGCTACTAAACATGTGCATCTTTCTCTAGTCTATATTTATCTACTTTATACATCCAACTAGTGGTCTTTTCTGTGCTTTCTTTCTCTTAAATCAATAGTTTGGTTTTGGAAAGCAAAATGTCTTAGAAGTTTTCTCCTGTGTAGGTGTGTGTAAACTCCTAAACTCTCCCTTGAAGTAGTCAGACATATTGCAAAACCAACTGAATTGCTTTGCAAGGGATGAACAGGAACATTTCTGCTGCCTGATGAGAGTATGTGAAAAAAAGAAAAAGAAAAATGAAGCACAACCCAAAAAAGTCAGGACAGCATCACAGCACAGTCACTCCATCCTCCCTACTCCACCAATTCTTTTACAGGGCTGACGACAGAAGCCTCTCATTTTAACTGTAAATACAAACTGACCTTGTGCTTCACCCTTTGGCACTTCATTGTCTTGGTAAGCTGTGTTTCCACTTCCTCTGAAGCTCCACCCACAGCTCCCAGGATCTTTTCAGATAGTCTTTCGTGTCCTATCAGACACCAGTCAAAAGCCAAGTCTTCTATGGGAAGGGCTAAATCCTACACCTTTACCACATTTTTAGGTGCAGGGAAGCTGGTGATTAAGATAGTGGTGAAAATTCTCTCATCTTTCTAACACTTTCACCATTAACTCTGAGAACACTCATAAGACACGAATAAAACTATATGATAGTTTTGTTATCATTACTCCCCTTGTCTTTGCCCCCATAGTCACAATCATTTTTATTTATACATACATTTTCTACAAACTCGCTTCCAGGTTTTCAAAATATGCTTTTATTTCTGCAGCAAAATGAAGGTTTGCATCAGTTTTATATTCTGGTGTTACTTGCAACTTGTTTACAATGAAAACTTTTCAATAAATGTTATACTGCCTTTGCCTTTTTTTCCAAAGTCTTGTTTTTGTTACAGCTGTTTGAAAATCTGGTTGTTCTTTTAATTTTATGTAGGTAAACTACATAAACTGCCTTGAAAAATAACCTTGATCCTCTTTTGAAGGTCAGCAAATGTTTCTGATCATATTCACAAGCCCTGTAATACTGTTTAAGGAATTTTGCAGTACTAACACATCTGTCATGTAGGATCATGCTCTAGTGGGGATCTCTCAGACCCCTACATCCCATGGGGTTGTTAGTATCAGGGGAGAAACCTTCAGCCTGTGAAGCAGGAAAACAGCACATGGACAACAGGTGAATTTGACCCACGTGTGTGAAAATGGGATGCTGTGTTAGTCCAGTTCAGGTAGGATCTTAGGTTTGAGGGAGTTTTTTAGGGTGCAAGTCACTTTTGTCTGTCCTCCAACTGTTACTCTTGACAAAAGTCACAAAAATGAAAATACTTTCTGTACCTTCATTTCAAAATGACATATTCTCACAAAAATGAGCCTACTGTTGCTTTCTGTTAAAAATTGATTTCTAATGCCAAAATCACTTCAGCTATTTTTTAAGCATTTTCTAAAAGCATATTTTTTCCTGCTACAAATGGTAATACTTAAATGAAGGCAAAAATAAACAAGTCTCAACAGTAGTAGGAGCAAGCGAGGTGTTTGTTTCCTGCAGGAAGGGGGCTGCCTCTTCTGATCCAAGAGACCTCTGTACCAGGGTAGAAACATCATTAATGTCAGTACGTCTAGCAAGAAAGAGCATGGCCAGGTGCCCACCTTGCTGCCAAGTGAGCAACGACATCCAGTAGAGTTACTGGAGCAGCTCCCTTGAAGCTCAGAAGTAGCAGAACTATGCTCACGTGGCACCTGGCCAGGACTTGGCCATATGTCTCTGCAAACCAAACCACCACATCCACAGTCCTCCACACCAATATTGCTTTTGGAGGGATCTGCTAGCTCAGAGTCTGAGCTGCTTTCCGTTACCCTGTATGGACATGCCAATGCAAAGATGAGAACTCTTCAAGGTGAGGAAGATGCCTTCTACATGCTCTGAAAAGCACCAGATGTTTCTCTGGGCTCCATAAAACCCATCAAGTACAATAACTAATGAATCACATAAAAAGTGTTGAAAATGTTGTACTAGAAGAAATATCTCTGCTCTTTCTTTCAATCCACTGCAGACAAGTCTCCATATTTCAGCTCAAATGCAGAGACAACTGTTTTGTTTTAGTCACCATCCCCTTTAAAAGGGAGAATGAGAGATTCTGACATTTCTTGAAGACTCAGCAGCACTAATCAAAAGGGATAGTGACACAGAGAGACAACTATAGAAGTTGCTGGGGCAATCATAATTTTTTTGGGCAAATGTAAAGAGCTGACTGAGTCCTTTTAAAGGTTTTACACAAAGAAACTCATCAGTTTTCTAGCATTGGAATGAAATTAGAGTCCACATTGCTTCTGCTGAAATTTCTTCATAAGCAGTAGTTGCCCATTTATTTATTGGGCTTTTGTAATTGGCTTGGGAAATAGAGGCCCTCCAAAGAGTTCACAACAAGGTAGAAGTGCCACATGGTAAGCCTGGTAGTTTTAACATGATGTGCAACATTTTCTTGATTTGAAGATAATCCTGGGTTTATGAAGACTAACCTTGGTTTTTCTCACACTGAGCAGAGTCATTTCAATGGGGAAATTTCTTTTTTAATGCATATTAAGTAATGGAGAAGCATAAAACAGCCATACTCTATGGTTCCTGATGAAAGAGGAGTCAGGTATCATCTTTATACTTCACAGCCAATATTGCTGCCATTGGAATGGAGCCCAGTCCCCTCACCTTTACTCTCCCAAATAAACCTTACTTAATACATTAGACATTAGGTAGCAGAGGCAGGAATAAAGACTCCTCGAGGTCACCAGGATTGCTTGGCAGAAAGAGGATTACTTGAAGAAATGCTGCAGTAGGGAAGCATCAATTCTTAACTAATGGTGGAGTCAGTTACCAACAGAACAGGCTTTAAGAGCTTGAATCCATGCACAATGCAGGATTCATCAGCTGAAAGCTGATAATGTTTCACACTGAAGGTGGACACCACAGCCTGCTGATGACTCAGTAAGTAGGTGGCTTGAACGCAGCACCACCACCCCTCTGCTCCCATCACTGGAAGAAATGACCCAGGAGCAGAGGTATTTCTTACTCACTACCCATGTTCCTGCCACACAGAGGCCAGGCTGCTGCTCTGCTGAGTGCACCAGCCAGTGGCTCCACCCCATTGCAACCAGAGCAAAAAGCATCCACCTGCTTAGTCTGGAGTATTTCTGCCACAGACAGTGTGCTACCTGCCAAGTGACTATAGGCTGGGTCCAGGACATCAGCTTTGAACTTGGGAGGTTTCCACCCTGTCCAACGAAGGTATCACCCTTCTCTTAGCCAACAATCCCACAGTAATGATCTGAGACAATGGGTTCAACAGTTAGGCTGGTGGACACCTGGGTGTGGGGCAATACCATGGGTCTGGTTAAGGTCCTCCAGCTCTCCTCTTCAAGGCAAGCATTGTCTTTTCCTATGTATCTGTACAGCCACTGGATTCCTGGAGCCCAGATCTCAGTTAGGGTCTCTAAATATTTTGCAATACAAATAATAAATGAGATGAATACTATGTTATAACCTATAGTTTGGGCTTAATATGTAACATGAAGATGAAGAATGAGGCTTATATTTACAGGATAAATACATATATGAATTTGCCATTTCATCACACATCTCTCACTATTAAATACAGCTGCTGTGAACATTTCCTACTGCCTTGCAGTATTTTGCAATAAATCAAAGTAATCTGCATTACAGTACCAGGTTTCAGTGCAATCTCAAGGAATTTTTCAATTGCCTCTCTTGCATTTCAACTGAGATCATTTAGCTGAAATTATGAAACGCACATTAGCGATTAATGCTTCCAAGATTCCCCATTACTGTCAAATCACTAATACATTACCTTTCATAATCTAATTTGTTCACACACTAAAATACACAGAACATGCAGAGCTTAGCAAATGGCCTTCTAAAATGTCACAATTTTTTTTTAATTATTCCTTAAAGGGAAAAGGAACACCCCTGCAAGGATCTAGAAGACTTGTATCAGTGTTCCCGCTTTGGGCAGCCTTCTTTCTGCCTTTTATGCATTGGTTTCAGGGCTGGCGAGGGACACAGCCATGCACACCACACTTTGCTACTAGTGAGACCCTCTGAACCTTCACCACGACACAGAGCACTCCCTCTGCCAGGAACATCTCCTGTGGAGAAGAACGAAGAAATCTTAATGGATGGAACCAATCCACCAGCTATAAAAGGTGGTTCAGAGCTCACACACACCCCCAAGGTTTTCTGGAGGGAGATGATAGAAAAACCAAATGCTTTCTTTTTCACTTATACACCAGTGAGCATTTCCAGTTTAAACTACAATACCTTTCTGTGCACCAAGGTCTGGGCTATCAAGCAGCTGGGGGGAAGAAGGGTTGGGGATGGTAATAAGATGTTTTAAAAACACAACACAGCAGCCCTCCACAATGAGTATCTGGTAACTACTCAGTTATCTCTCCCTCTTTTCTTCCAAAGAACAAGTCACAAACCTGCTTTTTAGAAATGTACAAGCATCACCACACAGTGTGACAGAAGTGAGAGAACAGAGGTGAACTTCATCAGAAGTTTACTTGCTCTTTCAGCCCAGCAAACCAGCTGACATTTCTTCGTCAGCTGGCCAATAAAGTCAGGTTATAAAGTTGATTTAAAGAAAAGAAGAATGAGGAAGGAATGACTGGCCAGTGATATAAGACATCTTCCTCCTTCTCCCAACTTTTCAGCAGCATCATGGATGCAGGTGTGTCCTGGGAAGTCTCCGGGAGCACAGAAGAGGGACATCTGCTAGATACATCAGATATGTCAGGACAAAGGAGACTCAGAGTAATAAGAAAGGTGTTGATGCCTGTGTAAGGGACATGAGAAATAAGCAGAAGACAGAAATATGATTGGATGAAGAATACGCAGGAGGGAAAAGTATATACTTCCATGAAGAATGGAACGGGGGGGGAGGGGGAAAGAATAAAAACACCCAATTAACCCTGGCAGAGAAGGAAAGCAGAGGGCCTGGCTATTCAGAAGGAAATTGCCTGACGTAACAAAATGTTAGCATAAGAGGTTACAGAAGGTGAAATGAAGAAGAGAGCGTGGGGACTAGAGGTTGACAGGGTCTCATGGCTAACAAAGAAAATAGCCTAGACAGAGCATTTTCTCTTGTTCCGCACAGGTTGGATCATCAGACTCTAACAATTCCTAAGACAAGCTAAAATCTGCAGTCATTCTACCCACTTTAAAAAAAAAATATATATAGATATATAAAGGCATATTTGTGTAAAATCTTTGACATGGTTTGATGAAAGCTCAAACCCTCCGCTTGGAATGCTCCAGAAGTCTCCTGAACATCAGCTGCCTCAAGATCTTTCCCCCCCATTTCCCCACAGACCAGCCATACGAGCAGTCCCTCCTCTTTTCCCCATCTCTGGAGCACAGTCCCGTCCATCTCCAACATGTGGGGACCATCTTTCAGCTCTTGCTCAGATGATGGCAGTGAAAGTTGATACCTGGCATTGCAGCAGCCCAGGCTGTACTGGCTTTGGAAAATCAGGGCAGGGGGGCCTAGCTGGAAACGTCTGACTGGCTACCACACAGAGCCAACATAGCCCAGTTAGGGACTCCCTGTGTGTCACCAGGGCTGACCCATGTTTTCTTCTGAAACTGAGATAATATCTCGACACCGCAGCCCACCCATTTTCAAAGGCTTTTTGCACACCTTGTGTGCACCTTGTATGCAAAGACTGATGTGGCTTAAGTTGCATTTCTGAATTAAAATTTCAGAAGTGATGTTTGAGATATCCCACAGTGTGCAGTGCTTGTTCTACATGACACTCATAGACAGTCTTGTGCAGGAAGTTTGTCTTCAGCATAAAACTGAAAAAAAAAAAAAAAAAAAAAAAAACCAACCAAAACCAAATAAACAAGCTCAAAAAAACATGGCTATATCCCTGCCTCTGCCACAGGCTGTTTTGACCCTGGCTCTCACCACCCACATGTAAAAATTGGTTTAGCACTGCTCTGCAAATCTAGCCATGGTTGCTGGGGCAGCATTCTGACACTTCGGTGCTATGAAGCAATGGAGTTGTGGTGGGGTTTTGTTACTGTCTAGCAAAGTTGTACGTTCATCTGCCATATTTCATCCCAGTGTGACTGCTCTGTTTCTGTTAACAGTTGAGGCTGATCCAAGAGATGTCTGCACTCAACTGCCCTCGCAGCCCCGGCACGCCCAAGTGTCCTCTCTCCTCATGCACCATCCAGAGTCCTCTCGCTAGCAGGATTTATCACTTGGCTTGGCTAAAGTAACAAATAGAAAACGGAGGCCCCGACACCCCCTGTCTTTGTGCCCGTTCTCCTTCATTCTGCAATCAAACACGGGGACTGTAAGTGCCTGCTCCGGGGAGGAGGAGCAGCGAGCACGGGCTGCGGAGGGGACTGGCCCCGTCCAGCGTAGCACACGCCGAGCCGGCTCTGCGGGCAGGATCGGGCCCCGCTGAACGGCTGCGGTCCCTGACCCCGCAGCGCCGAGCACAAACAGAACCTGTGCTGAAGCGGGTGGGACACTGTGCCAGAGCCACCTCGCTGCGGGACAGAGAGGCACATGGCAGCAAGGGATAACACGAGCCAGCCCGTAGGAAATCAGCAACTGTCAGCACTCGCACACGAGTGATAAAGATATATATTTTTAAGTGTATATTTACACAATCTCAGATATCAGAAGTTGGAGCTAGCCACATCATGCTGGCTTCACAGTTACCGAAAGGGGAAAAAAAGCAAAATTCTCCTTCCTACGGCGAGAAGGCAGCAGGATGAAAACACAGGCAGCCCTTTATGAGCTGAATCATCCTTGCTGTGGCTGGCCATCCCCTGACCTAAGGAGTTTTGTACCTAATGTTTTCAGGGAGATAATTTTCACAGCATACCTCAGCTTCTTAGAATGCTCTCAGAGAGCAAAGTCAATCCTAGGTCACTCTTCCAGTGTAGTTTCCTTTGTACTAAATCCTACTTTCAAGAAAATTCTTGCCATGGTTCAGTGGTATTTAACCTATCATATAATATCCAGGTTTACTGTGTTAGAAGAAGCAGAACAGTATTAAGCTTTTCCCACAAGCCTGTGATTGCATTTGACCCAGTAACCTGTATTAGATTAACATTTATTCTACAACTCCACAGCAAGCCTTGGACCTGGCTGAGCAGCAGTTTATAGAGGACACTAACCATTTTTACAAGTGGAGCAGGAAAAGGGAATTGAATCTGAGGGAGTAATTCCAAGCAAGTATGTTGCTGCAGCGGTTAAATTGTTTATACGAGGAGTTGGGGAATTACATCTGACTGACCTCTCTTTTTATCTGCTTAAAAGACAAAGTGCAGGTCTCCATGGCGAGTGCTAACTCCTGGGGAATGCAGTATAAAAATGCATCACGGCAATAGAGCCTCAATACCCACCATGGAGGGAGACCTTCAAAGGAATGTAAGCAAGTTAAAATCACCAGGATTAGAAAGGTTTTCACATTAGCCAGCCTACAAAC
>NW_008614245.1:154263-161674 GCF_000691845.1 Merops nubicus | reverse complement strand
CTCCCCCCCCCCACACCCCAGCCACTCTCCTACACTTGCCAGACAAGTTGGGAGGCAGGGGGGTGTTGCTTTTATTTAGTTAGTTAGTTTTGCATTAACCTTAACCTCATGCTAGTTTAGCCAGAATAAGATTGTTGTCAGCATTTAGAACTGAGAGGGCCAAATCCTATGCTCCATTGATTGATTAAATCCTCTGAGGACTTTAGTTCATACAGTTGAAACAGCTTCTAAATACTATTGATAACAGGTTGCGTTTTGTTGTTTTTGTTTTTTTAAAAAAAGGCATTAAAACCTGGCAGGAAAAACACTAGAGAAGGTTACACTACAGCAGGAAACACACAGGTCTCCTCCATTTAGGAACTTACAGGGTCAGAAGCTGGGCAAGAGGATTAGCATAACCAAATTTCAGTTCGTCTGAATTTTCCAACATATCTAAATTTATTCTGCTTATTACCATCGCCTTATCTACCTCTTCTCCCACCAGTACTACACCACTAGTACATGAGTAAAGGATATGTAAACAAACAAACAAAAAATCCTAAAACTCATTAGAAAAGGAATCAAATGAACTTCTAAATCACATCCATTTTTCCAAGTCAAAAATCCACTCAGCCTCTCACAAAACGTGAGTATGCTCCCTGAAAACAATGATGCATCTGAGGTAATACAAACTCAATCAAGGATTTTCACAAGTTCAGCATTTAGAAATGAGAGGAGGGAGGGACAAGAGAAAGTTCATCATCAGCATACTTTGGATTCATTCAGTCACTCTATGAGACTCTCCTGAATGCAATGAGAGCAATTTATTAACTAAACTTCAATCTTCCCAAGTGGTAGAGAGCTGGACAAGAACAGGACACTCAAAGAAAGGGGTTTTTTCTCCCCTCTCCCACACTGGAGGGCAAACCTTCAGCTTGTGCAGGCTGGTCTGACCCCAGTTGTGCGGCTGCTTTGCAGTGAGCAGAAATTGTGCCAAGGAAGATCCCACAAACAGAAGAATCCAGCAGGGAGCTTGTCTGGGGTCAAACTCACAAGGATGGCATCTGGAAAGCTACTGGCCTGGTGTGGTTTTGTAGGGGCAGAGACAGATGCCATCTGAAGTGCCCAGTCTGCAGTGGGTGTGGCTGGGCTGGGGTTTACTTTCCCCAGAGCAGCCCTCCTCGTGCTGTGCTTTGTACTGGTGGCTAGAAAGGCGTTGCTAACACGGCCGTGTTTTGGCCGCTGCTGAGCAGTGCTCTGCAGCATCCCAGCTGCCTCTCCAACATTACCCCCGCACCAGGAGGCTGGAGCTGGGCAAGCTCTTGGGAGGGGACACAGCCAGGGCAGCCAACTCAAACTAACCGAGGGGATACTCCACACCACACAAAGTCTGCTCAGCAATAAAGCTGAGAGCAAGGAGGAGGGAAGAAGGGACGTTCATCATCACAGTGCTCATTGTCCAGAGCAACCACTACATGTGCTGAAGCCCTACTTCCTGGGAACTGGCTGGACATCTCCTGCTGATGGGAAGGAGAGAATAAATCCTTGATTTCCTTTTGCTTCCACAGGTAGCCTTTGCTTCTGCTTTATTAAACTGCCTTTATTTTGACCCACAATTTTTTCTCATCTTATTTCCCCTCTCCGCACTCCTGCTGAGGAGGGGAAAGACAGTGAGCACCTGGTGTCCAGCCAGGGTCAATCCATCACAACGATCCCAAATCAAAACCAGTGAAACACCACTCGAAGGCAGGGGAAGGTACATGTGCTGGAACTGTGTGCAAACCTTGCATCATTTCTCTGTTCCTCTAAACCAGAGCACAAGATGTCCAGGAAAGCTGTAAATCCCAGATCCCAAGGAATACAAAAAGGATACAAATTGTGACCTGTTTATGAGGCATTTACTTCTACTCAGTGAGGCTGTTTAGACTCAGCAGCACAATGCACTTTGACCCCATTCTGTTTAGGAATTGGCCCAATTAAAGGCTGATGAAACACTCTCTCTTACACCCCGATCAATAGCTGCAATTCCACAGCCGGCAGCGCTGCGTGGTTACGTGGCACTGGAGCCACTGTCCCTCCTGTGAGTTTTCATACCCCTATTACACAGAGGGCAGGTGGAACCTGGAGGCTAATCCTGTAAAGCTGCTACTCCTCACCCAAAAGAAATTGAGGATTTGCCCTGGGCTTTTCAAACCATTTTATTTGGAACAACAGAAGGAGAAGGGAGGGGGGAAGAGGGGATTGGGAAGAAAAGCAATGCCTAAGTGCACCTGGGAGATGTTTTAAAGACAGTAATGGAATAGGCCTAGGTCTTGGATAAGAGTGGAATCTGCCCTCCGGATGCCACCTACAAACAGGCTCGAGCACATTGATGAAACTGTTCAGCTGAAGTGATTCCTGTCAATACGATGAGCACTGGGTGGAAAGAACAGTGTATACAAATGCCCTACTTTAAAGCCTCTGTGCAAGGAAGAGCAAACAAAATATTCTTAAACGAGAGGAGCAGCCCCACGCAGTCTCCCTCCCTCCTTCAAAATCATCTCGTCTTGCTCTTCCTCTTCCCACGCCAGGCACTTGGCCCAGTCCAGCTTCCAGGGGCAGATGTGAATAGAGGGAGCTGGGTTTAGCTGACTGTGTGGGCTTTGCATCCTTATTCTCTGCCTGGGCACAGGATGGCTCCTGGGCCACCTCTCCCTTCAGCTGCTTTTCATTTTTCACTGTGCTGGCCACTGAGCGGCAATATTGGCCTGGACCTTGTAGAAAAGAGACTTTCCCAAAAAATAAATTAAAAAAACTAGGAGGAGAAGATGACAATAGAGAAGAGTCTCGCCGAGAGGGAGCTGTCCTTTTTCCACAGAGCTTCCTGCTGTGGAAATGCTGCTTGAGTGGCAAAATGTCATTTTTCTCTCGCTGCATGCATCCGAGGGCTGATCCTGAGCCCTGTGAAGCTGATGCCAAACTTGCCATTGCACCACTGGGCCCTGAATGATGGATGGATTGTGGTGGTGATGGATGCAAATCACCATCCTGGAAACGAGTGGAAGAAATTGGTTCTGATTTAGCCTGTTCAGCATTAGTGGGAGTCGTAAAGCATCAGGAGAGTGCTCCTGTATACAGTGTGGGGGATTTAAAGTTCCTGCTATAGAAAATGTGCTCAGGTAGAGCCATTTAGCAGTAGTCAGTAGCATTAATTACCTGTGTAAGACACAATATGGCATCAATGCAGCCTTTGGATTCTGTACCCCTCATTAACCGTTTCCCCATTAACCTTGACTGGAATCACATTCTAAGTCTAAGTAGTAAGATTTTTCTTTTTATTTGCGAGCATCCCCATTTCATCCTTGAAGCTTCTCAGATTCTTATTCATTGTAAATGGTCCTGCTTGTAATAAAGTGCTAGTGGAAGTATTTACTGTTTGCTGCTTAATTTTGTCCTCATGGAAGTCGACGGATGCCAGCTCCAACAGTAGTTAATATACCTTTGAGCACACGCTGTGACCTTTCTCCAACTCATGCCTGACTTCATTCTCAGATCTCATTAAACAGGAGAAATTATCCTCTGAAAGAGCAAAACCAGAAATGTGCAGATTTGCCAAGGAGCTAGAGAGGACAGCTTGATTTAAAATGCACTGTGGTAGCAGGGAGGGAAGGCGGTGGGGGGAAAGCAAGCTCCTTCTCATATTCACACTAGCAGTCGTACAAAAATAAAGCTGCATTAGAAAGAAGCAGCTTAGGGAGCCACTGGGTTTGGATTCTTTTAGTCTCATTTCTTGGATGGTTTTGGTGTTTGCTCTTGCTAATGGAAGTGATCGGAATGGAGGAGCTTGGCAGCCAGGATGCCAAGAATTTTGTGCTTGTGCTCTGGCTCAAACACTGCACTGTTTGGAGATGCCTCTCGCATGTTTAGCACCGGAGGGCCTAAGTTCACATGTGGGCACAATACACCACTCATATAGCTCCCCTCTTCTCCTATTGCAGAGCTTTATGCTCTATTGTCTACCGTGGAAGCAAACACCCAAGCAATCCTGTTTGTCTAAAACCCAGCCAGGCAAGTCTCCAACATTTTCCCCTTTCAGTGAGTACACAGTGGTAGCAAGACACTATTTATGCATTGTCTCCCTAAAGCCTTCTAAACCAAAATTACGGTTTCGTTGCTGAAAGTCGAGTGTGCTTTGGCTGAGAGACAACTATGGGCATTCCAGCACAAGGGGGAAAAAAGAAAAAAAGCTGTGCCACAATATAGTGGCCTGACAGAGCCCACAGGAGGGCAGTGAGAGCCATCAGAGATCCAGAAAACGTGGTCTTGGGCTGAGGGGAGTGGAGCAGTGTGAGGGGGACATGAAAACACTTGGAATGCATAGGCCACAGGAGACCATGGGGAGAGGCAACAACCGCCCTGAAATACGCCAAAGCCAGCCACAAAGAAGAAAATAAACTCTGTTCTATCTCCTCTGAGGATAAGGCAAGAAATCAAGGGGTTAAGTTACAGCAAGGGAGATCCGGCCTCGTCCTTAGGAAAGGCTTTCCAGCAGTAAGAAGAGTTTTGCTTTGGCAAAGATTGCCTGAGGAAGGGTGTCAAATTTCTGTT
Source organism: Merops nubicus (assembly GCF_000691845.1). Taxonomy (NCBI): domain Eukaryota; kingdom Metazoa; phylum Chordata; class Aves; order Coraciiformes; family Meropidae; genus Merops; species Merops nubicus. Next base: position 157,108 of record NW_008614245.1, on the reverse strand, counting down.
ATGGGAGGATTTTAAGAACAGGTTTGCTGCATATCTGTCAAGGAGGGTTAGATCTAGTTGATCCTGCCTTGGGGAAAGAGACAAGGCTAAATAACTTATTGTCCTTTCCAGCCCCATTTGCTAGGGTTTGATGATACATTTTGCTGTACTAATACCAGTAAGCTGGGTAGAATGAAAAAATAAAACTTAAGTGTCTGTATTGGCAGACTTGTAAATTCTTTACAGGCCAAAAAATTTAGCAGCACAGAAGTGAGAAATTTGTTCCACACATCCTGACCTAGCAGTCTGGATAAGCCTTGATCCTGCAGCAGGTGGGAAGTAAGCAGGTTTTGAACCACATAGGGCTGCTTCGATTTGAGCAGTGCTGGGTGGTAATACCACTCCCCAATTTCAGATTTCAGGCTCCAGCAAGTCTGTGGTAGGACAGTACGAAAAATGGTGTTACCCTTGGAAGATTTCCTTCACAAAGAGAGGAGTATTTGTCAATACCTGTAAATTCAACCAAAGCCGTGACAAAGGGCATAAGAAGAAATAATAGAAGCTTGACTGTCCAAACCTACCTGGGTAGCACTTATCAACGTGTGGGAAGAAAAATTCTAGCAGCTCTGACCAAAACCACAAATCAGCCCAAGTCCCTTACGCTACTACTAAGATGGTGTAACCACACTCAAGCTAAATGTAGCAGATGTATCCACTGCAACAGTGCATCAGTGTTCCTGACTGTTGGTTGAACAAGAGAGCTTTGGTGGTGTTTATTTTATTTTTTTCCCCATCGCTTTTGCTTGCTGGCAAATAAAAGTGAAAAGCTTGGAAGTATTTGCAAACATCTAGTGCAAGTAATAGAGCTCTGAACACCTCCAGTCCCATACACTCGAAACTTGGCTCACGGTTTTCTGCACAACAACACCAAGGGAACCATTTGGTAATTTTAGCTGGCTCAGAAATACAGGAGTTTTGTATTTTTAAATATAGGCAGGAAATTTCATATTGTGCCCTTTAGATATCATTAGCTTTCACCTTTTATTTAAAAATGGTCTACTTGGGAGTGTGGTGGTTTTCCCCTTTACAGTTCAGTCTGTTTCCAGTGCTCCTAGATTTCTTACATCTCCACAGAATACCTACAAAATGCATATATTCTCCCAAATTACCTCTGAAATATGGTACTTACGTTCAACCCTGGAGAACAGAAGGAGCTTTTGAGTATAAGCAGCTGAATAAAGGCTGTAATATCTAACCTGGCTTGACATTTTTGTCACACAAAAAGGACCAAGTATATTTTAATTTCCAGATCTTTCAGCCATTGCCTGCATTTGATGAACTTGTTCTTCTGTAACATTGGGACTTCATAAATGGAGAGTTTGGATCATCTCCATTTTTACTCAGGAGGTGATGGCATTTTTGACCAGGTAACTATTACACTGTTACACTACTCACTGTAGTCTCATGTCATCTTCACTGCTGATAAGCAGAAGAACATCCATGAAGGAAGTGAATAACAACATAACATGCTGGTATTCTAAGAAGCACTGAGGGAGGAAAGTAAAAAAATATACACAGAAGAAAGGAAAAAAAAAAAAAAAAAGGAGATACTAGTGGCAGAAATTACATGTAAAAAGCAACCTCTGACAAGTCATCTCAAAAAAGAGGCAGAAAGGTGTCTACTTGGCCATATTTCTGTGAAGCAATAGCTACATCCAGTGGTCACTGCAGTTAATTGACAGAGTGTCCTTGCTAAAATCTGAAGAGACCTGGGGTTTGGGGGGGAGGGCAAAGGCAGGGAGGATTTGAGGGTTTAGTGCAACGGTTGCTATCCCCAGGCCTGTGCTGTCGCCTGTAGTTCTGGTTTAAATACAGAAGACAGGCCTAACCACTATGAACTGTGATAATAATGTATTCTGTTTCTAATCACTCATTCTCAGAGGAAAATCAATTCTGATTTTAACAGCCTTTCAGCATGCCTTAAAATAAATTATTTGCCTGAATTGCATCTATCAGCTCAGAGAAACCAGTTGTTGCTTATGGAAAGTTTCCTGTTCTGCAGGGCAGTTTGCTACATCCATTCAGCTCTGCTATTAAAATATCTCCCAAAAGCAGCATTGCCAACACTCACAATACCTAGAGGAACACAAAAAGGAAGGCTACTTCCAGCACAAGCAGGAGCAGCCTCACCCACACAGCGGCCTCCGAGGCAGAGCAGAAGTCACATCTGCCCAGCCATGAACCTAGGCCATGAAATGAAAGGGCAAGTGCCTCAGGGCAGCCTTGTCTGAGCAGGAGCAGAGGCAGTGACAGGATTCAGCTGCACTAAAAAGACAACAGAGTGAGAGACACCACTTTGCTCTGCCTATGCAGCATCTCTCCAAGATGCCATGCCCCCATCCGACCGTAAGGGCAGGAGCCTGTTCCTGGCGTGGGCACAGCAAAGCCACCCTGCAGCATCCAAGCAGAACGACCAAGCAGCTGGGGGTTCCATCCTCTCCTCCCATCCTTCCCACAGCTGCTTTTGTATATTTAGCTTGCCAAGTTGAGCGAGGTATGTGCAGTCACTATTTCACAGTATTTCCCAGCATGACAAACATAGATGCTCCTTGGATTCAGCCTGTGGTGTCAATCAGGAAGGCGCAGTGCGTGTGTCTCAAGAGCAGGAGCATGTACCTCTGCTCAGCTGCTCAAGTAGCCAGGGCAGTCTACTGCACACAGGGATTGTATTTTTTCTCTCTGTTAGCTCCCACGAGGGAAAGCCATAGGGGATTTAACTGAAAAGAAGGTCTTTTCTACAGAACTAGTTGATCATACTAATTCTCCTCCAGAATTCTGCAGAAGAGTTCAAACAAGGAGAAAAAAA